>NC_048230.1:1411161-1612674 GCF_002007445.2 Ailuropoda melanoleuca
CACAGGCAGGGGGAGTGGGAGAGGAAGAAGCAGGCTCCCAGCGGAGGAGCCTGATGTGGGGCTTGATCCCAGAACGCTGGGATCACACCCTGAGCCGTAGGCAGATGCTTAATGACTGTGCCCTGATTATTATTATTTTTTAAAGTAGGCTCCATGCCCAGCGTGGAGCCCAGTGTGGGGCTTGAACTCATGACCATGAGATCAAGACCTAAGCTGAGGTTAAGAGTCTGATGCTTAACTGACTAAGGCAGGCAGGTGCTGCGGTTGCAGTATCTTTATTTATTTATTTATTTATTTATTTATTTATTTATTTATTTATAAAAAAGATTTATTTACCCATTTGAGAGAGAGAGAGAATGAGCAGTGGGGCAGAGGGAGAGGGAGAATCCTCATAAAGATTTATTTATCCATTTGAGAGAGAGAGAGAATGAGCAGTGGGGCAGAGGGAGAGGGAGAGAGAGAATCCTCAAACAGACTGCCTGCTGAGCACAGAGCCCAACATTGGGCTTATTCCTACGACCCATGAGATCATGACCTGAGCTGAAACCAAGAGTGGGATGCTCGACTGACTGAACCACCCAGGCGCCCTTGGTTGAAGTATTTTAAAGGAAATCCTGGATAATGCATCGTTGCAACCCTACATATTTCACTTCTATACACACCTTTTAAAAAATAATGCACATTGGGGCGCCTGGGTGGCTCAGTCGTTAAGCATCTGCCTTCGGCTCAGGGCGTGATCGCGGAGTCCTGGGATCGAGCCCCACATCAGTCTCCTCCGCTGGGAGCTTGCTTCTTCCTCTCCCACGCCCCCTGCTTGTGTTCCCTCTCTCGCTGGCTGTCTCTCTCTCTGTTAAATAAATAAATAAAATCTTTAAAAAAAAATGCATTTTTTCTTATGTACCACAGTGCCATTGTCATGTCTGTCCATGGCATCATTTGGTATTTGATGTATAACTTTATTTCCCACATTATCTAACAAATGTCTTCTTAGAGTTGGTTTGTTCAAATCAAGTCCTATACATTATGTTTGATTGTTCTGTCTCCTAACTTTCTTTTAATCAAGAACAATCCTGCCTTCCCTTTTAAAAACGTTCTTCATGTCATAAGCTTGTTAAAGAAGCCTGTTAGTAGGTGCGCCTGGGTGGCTCAGTCTGTTAAACGTCTGCCTTTGGCTTGGGTCGTGATCCCAGGGTCCTGGGATCAAGTCCCACATCAGGCTCCCCGCTCATCAGGGAGTCTCCTTCTCCGTCTGTCCCCGAACCCTGCTTGTGCTCGTGCGCTCTCTCCCCCTCTCTTGGTCTCTCGCAAAAATAAATAAATAAAAAATATATTAAAAAAAAAAAAAAGCCGGTTAGTTGTCCTGTAGAATTCCCACATTCTGGATTTGTCTTTGTTTCCTTGTGGTATCATTCAACCTTTTCTTCTATCCTTCATATTCCTGTAAATGAGAGTTAGCTCTAGAAACTTCGTTAGATTTGGGTTCAGCCTTTTTGGCAAGAGTACTTCGTAAGTGGTGCTGTGTGCCTCCTTTTGCCCCGCATTAGGAGGCGTCTGATTATCTCACTTTTAGTGACGCTAAGACTAATCAGATGGTTCAGGTGGGCCAAATAGATGTTTGCTTGTTTTGTTTTAAAAGTTCAATCAGTTGCCAGCTAATTTACAAAAAAATCAAGATCTGGCAACGATTTGCCAGAGCCAAGTAGCAGCTGCCCCCTTTTGATCAGGCTTGTGTTCTCCAGTTTAGCCCTTCCCTCTCCCCCCCACCCTCCTCCTGTACTTACATATGGCTCACTTCATCACCTACCTTGTCTCTGTAGGCATTTGATTTTGTGATCAGTGCTTTCAAAGTGCCGCCAAAATGGGTTATTGCAATCTAGGCTTTTAAGTTGTTTCTCAGAGATTGTTTAGGATTGGCAGGTCCCTCCAATCAGGCCTCATTTTGGTCACAGTTTGGATATGTCTTAATCATTGGACCATAAGTGTTGTTTTGGTTTTTCTTTTTTTTTGGGTGGGGGGGCAGAAGTGTTTTGCTTGGCTTCACATGGTATTGCCATTGGTGTTGATCCAGAAACTAGTTAGCAGTATGCCCCGCTACCAGGCTGGTTCCCTCTTCGTCTGCAGTCTAGTAGTGAGCCTAAGGAATCTGAAGGTATCGCTTCTGTTTCCTGATGAAATTTGTACCTCTGGGAATGGAGGCCTACACACACAGCTCTGGGACAGTGTCTTTCCTCAACATCCTGTTGCAGCCAAACTTGGTGAAAAGTGAGAAGTTACTCTGCTTAAGCGTGTGAACTGAAAAGCTTCAGGCTGTGTTCTAGTAAAGTCTGAATGCCACCCACCAAACCAGTTGATTAGAAGTAAACTTTTCTTGGGCACCTGGGTGGCTCAGTTGGTTAAGCGTCTCCCTTCAGCTCAGGTCATGATCCCAGCGTTCTGGGATCCAGCCCGACATCAAGCTCCCTGCTCAGCGGGGAGCCTGCTTCTACCTCTCCCTCTGCTTCTCCCCCTGCTTGTGTGCTTGCTGTCTCTCTCTCTCTCTCAGATAAATAAAATCTTTTTAAAAAATGCAAATCAAAATAATAAGAAAACATTAAAAAAAAAGAGAGAAACTTTTCTTGTCTTTCATAGTTTTCTCTAACCCCAGGCTTTTTAGTTGTTATCTGAAATCTCTGGCAGAGTGAGAACCTTGTTTCTCTAGGCTTGGAAATCATAGCTTCTGCCTGAAACTTTGCATGCTGCCCCTGCCTGAATCTCATGTGTCCATGTTTCTGTGGTGTTTTTTTTTTCCTTAGAGGGTGCTGTTATAAGTTGAGAATGGTGATTTTTTCTCTCTGACTGAATGCACGGCTCTGGGAGGCTGGATAGTACATGAGTATGTTTTTTCTTGCATTTAATCAAGAGTCCAGCAAAGTAAACATTGGCCAACAAAGGAGTTCAGCTTCACTGTGAGAAACCCAGGTCAGGTGACCTGTATCACAGAGCTTTCCCATGCTCAACTTGCTATATTTGTTTGAAGGCTTTTTTATTTTTAAAGTGTGTTTTGCAGGTGGCATTTTCTTCAGACCATTCGTCTTGTTTTTCAGTGCCCCTTGCATAGTTTGTGCACCTGAGCTGCTGCTGCTTGCTGCTGCCGCTGCCACTGCCACCACCGCACTGAAAAAGCTGTGATGTGTGGGTGGTACACATCTAATACCTCCACGTCTCCCCCCCCCCCAGCTGCCCCATGAACACAACTATAGGGCAGAGCACAGTTTTAGAAGGTCTGCTTTCTTGGGCAAGATGACTCGTCTTGGAGTGAGTTTTAGGTCCTAGTGTGGTATCGTAAACTTTTAGGTTGGCACTTCCAGAATTAGTGCCATTAGGTACAGCTCAAAACTCTTGGCCTGATTTTCTCTGGATGGCGTAAACATTGATTTGATCTATAGTGAGAGAAGAATTGAGTCTCTTTGCTAATAGGTAAATGTTTTTATGTGTGGTAACTCGATTATTTCATTGCCCCATCATTATCAAAGCAGAGAAAGTTAGCTTAATTTTTTTACCTTATAAAGATAACATATCTGCAGGGTGGGTACCATTCCGTTTTGCAGGGTTGCTGTGGGAATTACATGAATATCGTGTCATTTATATAGCCCTTTACTTTTGTGAAGTAGTTTATAGCCTGTGCCTTATGTCATACTCCTCCACTCTAGAAGCTATTTGAAAGTATTCTTCTGTGAACTGAGATTTGGCAACATAGGATGATAGGATTTCATAAAGTCTCTTGATGTAGGAAGAGGCTACAGGTTGGCTCTCTTTTTCTTAGGCCTTAAGAAACAGAACTTGGTGAGATTGCTTCAGAGGTAGAACCAGCTGGGTTTTTCAGATATTGATAACGTGTTCTGTGAGAAAGAGCCCCTAACAGGCAAGGACTGGTGCTGCTTGCCTGGATCATTGCTGGATGCTGGGGCTGATGTCTTTCTTTGTCTCTTTGTGGTTGGCAGTGAGTGGAAGTTTCTCAAAGTACATTGGCCCTACCTATAAACCCTTAACGCCCCATATGACCTCGGTCACCAAACCACTTCAGGGCTTTATTTTTATCCTAGCCGTTTCGTTTCAAGATGTGAGGTTGGTTTCTTTCCTCTAGCAGAGCAAAGTTCTTTGGGGGAAGAAACAGAGTGCCAGGGTGCAGTTGAGGCTGGTTAAACACCAAAACCACACTCTTCATCTTTCTGGGCTTGAGACGTGACATAAGCCATGCTGCAAACACCAGCTTCCACACTGTGAAGAAACCTTGTCAGATACTAACTTCATTTATTTTTTTGTGTGTGTTTGGTTTGTATTTTTAGACGAATAAAATGTGGGGGAAAAGAGGTGTACGTCCCCATTCTGCTCTAGCCAGAAATTCTAAGAATGGACACTTTGTTAAAATCCAGTATTTCCGAGCTTAAGGTTTTTCATCTTCCCCAACAGTGTTGATGAGAACTCTCACAACTCACCAGGTCTCAGGAAACCGGATTACCAACATATCCTGTTCGCGTGCTTGTGTGTATTCTGTGTTACCCACAGGCCACTTTCCACCCCACGTGACCTTTAGTTACCATCCGGAAAGTCAGGACCCAGATACCAGTCAGAATTTCCAGGCTTTGGTTTGGTTTAGACATTTTAGAAAATGTTAACAGTAGTAATTTTACAGAGACTTTCTGAGTGGCACACATAGTGAATAGGAAGTAACATGTCCTGAGAAGACAGGGAAAGGCAGTACCGGTACTCTTCGAGAAACGTGTTTGAAAAGGAACATTCAGGAGAAAACTTGCAACCAAAATGCACAGGGGAGGAGGAGAGGACAGGAGAGAATAATTTAATTAATTAGAAGTAAGTAATGCCCCAGTTATTAGGTTTTAAGGCTAAACTCTGAAGGTCTTATTACGTTCATTAAAATTGTAGTATGCATTATTAAAGTTGTTTATTACACACTACATCACATTTTATTTTAATCAGCGTCTCTCAGTGTGAACAGACTGTAGTGACTCAGGTAATGCTCTAGAACAGGGGAAGATAAAAGACTGCCAGTGGCCTGCAAGCTAGGAGTGGTTTATAACATACTTACATAAGGACTTGTTCAAAAAGAAGAACATGTGACAGAGATGTATGTGGCCCACCAGGCCTAAACAATACACTGTCTGACCCTTTACAGAAAGAGTTTACCCACCACTGCTCTAGAATGGGAAGGGTGAAGGCAGTTAATACAGTGGCGGTCCTTCACTTAGGGTATTGATTGTTAATAAGGGTGTTATTGCCTTTGGTGGGGGGCCCTTCCTCATTTTGTGGGACTGTCACTGAAGGATTTTTAGCATTCCTGACCCTGCCCACTAGATACCAGTACTGGCCCCCACACATTTCCAAGCACTCCCTGGAAGGAGTGCTGCCATTCTGGTTGAGAATCACCGATACAGGAGCTTGATGAGATCAAAAACACCTTGTTAAGATTTCGTCTCTCATTTCCTCTCAATTAGAGAGACAGGTTTGGGTTTTGGCTCTTCGTGGCATAAGGATTGATCATGGTGAGAGAGAGTGTGAGTAACTTGTGGAACAGGGAGGGTGCTCAGTAGGGTAGAATAAAATGGTTTTAAGGAGGCCATTTAATGAATATGTTGCATGTTCACCCTTAAAGAATTGTTGAGATTGATGTTTAATTTATGAAAGCTTTGTTTTGTTGTTGCACGTGCTTTGTAAAGCATGTTCCTCTGTATGTGAGAGGAAGAGTGGCCATCTTTGGCCTTAATGTCCAGATGATTTTGAGATCTGTGGGAATCTGTATGGTATACTTGAGAGACTTGTTCAAAGCCGATATAAGGACATAGTTTTGGCATCTTGTGAATAACCTGATATCCAGACTTAAGCCAGAACTCTGGGATTGGAGAATTTTCCAGCCTGGGAGAGTTGACTGAGAAAAGTCCTCCTTTGGCTTCTTACCAAGTTAGACAAGGGAGCAATCAGTTGCTGAGTTCTAGCCAACTGGAATGTATGTGAGGGTGTACTATAAATCGTCCCTTAGGATCCAGCTCCTGCTCTGTGAAGAGCCTTCCAAATAAGAATGAGACCCTTACACAGGATCCTTGTCACTCTGCAGCTGCTTTAGGAAGGAATAGAGTAGTGATTTGATGTTACTGTGGGAGCAACTCACTTTATATAGAAACATACTGCGTGTTGTGTGGGTCAAGAGATTGCACTGACCTTTTTGTTTTCCCCCTGTTGCCTTTCTCACCAATTTCCTATATTGTTTTTTATTTCTGACCATACTCTTGGGGAGATGTATCTGCAGTTCTACCATTCTGTAATCCCTCTCTACTCTTAAAGGTTCCAGAATTTCATCTGTCTACTCTGTTTTCACTGTCTTGGATGTAATGTTTGGGCTAAGATAGAGAATATGAAAAAGTTGTTTTCTTGGCTGGGAATCTTTTCCCAGTCGGCACACTCTTTGTTAGGCTTCAGGGGGAAACTCCAGGTTTCTCCCTCCTCTTGGAAGCCTTTCACTTTACTCATAAATATTTAATATTGAAGTTACTGCTCAGTTTTATTTTTCCAAGTCTTACTATATAGACATTAGACCAGAAGGAACTCAAAATACTATGGAGACTCTTTCTGATGCTTGAGTCTCTATAAAATGTATTTACCACACATTTTTATTTTTGAGAGCTTCAGTGATTTTTCCAGTTGTCTGTCTTCCATCTGTCCACTGATCAAGAGCTTTATAGAGTATCTGTTATGGAAATCACTAGGCATCTCCTACTATTGTTCTTTCCATGTAATTCATGCCTAGAACCATCAGAGAACTGTGTACATGGGTAATATATTGTCCCCAGTAGTGTGGACCGAATTGTACTTTGGTGTAAGATCATCAGCCTGGGGGCGCCTGGGTGGCACAGAGGCTAAGCGTCTGCCTTCGGCTCAGGGCGTGATCCCGGTGTTCTGGGATCGAGCCCCACATCAGGCTCCTCCGCTATGAGCCTGCTTCTTCCTCTCCCACTCCCCCTGCTTGTGTTCCCTCTCTTGCAGGCTGTCTCTATCTCTGTCAAATAAATAAATAAAATCTTTAAAAAAATAAAAAATAAAAAATAAAAAAATATCGTCAGCCTGTATTAAGACAAATAATAATAAAGAGGTCTAGGGAATCATGGCTATTTGTTTCACATGGTATCTTCTTTCTGGAAACCCATGGGAAAAATTTCTGCTTTTAATATCCGAGATAGTTGTGCTGTGTGAGTTTTTTTTTTTTTTTAACTTCATGCACATTTATGAGTTTGTTTTAAAGAATAATTGTCTTATTTGTCCCAGAGGTTAGTGTCAAACTTGTTACTTCCTTTAATAAATGTGAAGGACTTTCTGATATGCATTTTGTGTCATGTCCTTACTACTAGTGAGTGCTGATTTTTTCTCTTTTGTTCCTCTTTCTTGTTTTCAATTTATTTTATGCTGCAGTATAGTATACACCTTCATATGTTGCCTTAAATAACAGTTTTATATGGACATTCTTCTCTTTTTCTCTCACTTATTCAGTTGTAAAACCTCATTCTCAGGTCAGCTAGTCCTTTCTGAGGGGATCAAGGTTTTCCCTGTCCCATTCAGGTCCTTTCTGTAAATATTTAGGGAGTACTTTTTTTTTTTTTTTTAAGATTTTATTTATTTGTTTGACAGGGACAGCCAGCAGAGACGGAACACAAGCAGGGGGAGTGGGAGAGAAAGAAGCAGGCTCCTAGCGGCGGAGCCTGATGCGGGGCTGGATCCCAGAACGCTGTCTGGGATCACGCCCTGAGCTGAAGGCAGACGCTTAACGACTGCGCCACCCAGGCGCCCCCTAGGGAGTACGTTTATATGTTAATCATTATTCTAGGCACTGCACACAGAAAGGTAAATGATACTGATCTTTCCTTCAAAGATACAGTCTAGTAGGAAGAACAGATACGTAAATAAATACTTGCAGTGAAGTGTTACAAATGCAATAATGGAAATATGTACACCATACAGGAATAATACAGAAGAGAAAGACATTGACTCATGATGACCAGGGAAAGCTACCTAGAAAGGTGATCTATCCTTACTTTTGAAGGGGGAAAGAAGTTCTTTAGGTAGATGGGAGTAGCCAGCTCTTCTGGCAGAAGGAACAACGTAGATAAAAATATGGTGTGGTTACAGACTGCAAGTGGTTGCTCCTAGGATTCCTAGCCAAGAGTCTGTAATTAGAATATCTTAGGCCATGGTACAGACGTCCAAATTGATGCTGTTTAATCAGTCAGCTGGAGCTGAAGATTCATCACAAAGTAGATACTTCGGGCTTTTGATTTGGCCCAACCTTAGAAGTGGATCCTTCAAATCATTCTTCTCTGCTTTATTTTCTGCATTAGCAAAAGTTGAGTCATCCTAAAGTCATGCCTTCCATCATTCTGGGAAGCTTTCTGAGCCAAGGCCAGTTTGGCTTAGGAGTGAGTTATGTTTTGTGTTGTAACCATTGGCAATAAGTCGTCTTCTTGCCCTGCACATGCACAGTAGGACTGCAGCTACTGAAGCACATGGGAAAGAGGAGCTGGGATGATACCCTCTGTGGATTTATGTTTTTCTGGTGTGTGTCTTGGTAAGGATGCTAAAACTTTACTCTGTCTAATAAGATTCTGAGCTGACTTGTGCCATAGATCTCTGAGAGATACTGGGTCCTAATTTGTAAAGCAAACTATGTGTAAGTCAGTTGACATTCTCTGTGAAGAATTTTTTTTGGCAGATTTTCCTTTAGACTTCTGGACAGATCTGTAAAACAGTATGGCTTTTAAAATACTTCGACGTGACACATATCAAAAGGTTGAATAAGGCACTGATAGATGCCCTTGGTGTTTCCAATAAGCTGTCCCTAGGACTTACATCTTCTGGAATACATTCCAAAATTGTTTATTTCTGTGGACGCATTTCTTTCTTTGTGTTTTTTTTTTAAGATTTTATTTATTTATTTATTCGACAGAGATAGAGACAGCCAGCGAGAGAGGGAACACAAGCAGGGGGAGTGGGAGAGGAAGAAGCAGGCTCATAGCGGAGGAGCCCGATGTGGGGCTCGATCCCACAACGCCGGGATCACGCCCTGAGCCGAAGGCAGATGCTTAACCGCTGTGCCACCCAGGCGCCCCCGGTGGACACATTTCTTAATCTCTTTCTTTGTTTGTACATCTGTAAAATAGGGCTATAGTCTACATCATCAACAGATGTGGTATTTGACACCAGTGTAGCTTTCTGCACTTAGATGGAGTCCCAAACTTTTAGCACAGTCACCTTCATTTCTACCACCTAGGAGTTAGAATCTTGGTGTGGGGATTAGGATATATGGGGCAAGGGGTCGTTGGCTATGGAGTCGAGGCTTAGGTGGAATAGCAGAAACGATTGTGGTGATTTAAAAAAACCCTTTTATTACAAAATAATATACATACAGAAAAGTATATGTATCAAAGCCATACAGTTTGATAAGTTGTCACTAGGCATACGAATGTAACCAGCGGAGTTTAATTGGTTTTTGACTCATGTTACTTTTGTTCTTCCTTTTTAACTCTAAACTCCGATTTTCCCTATATGTTTAATAGTTAATAGTGATGGGGATTGAGCATTGTAGATAAATTAGGAAGAAGTTAATGCTCATGTTTTCCCTTGCTAATGCTTTCTGGTATGCCCAAGATTGATTTCTCATTGTTGAGAGAAGAAAGGAGAATTGGACCAAAGATAAGAGATTTAAAGGTGTTTGCCCTGTTTTTTGAACTAGATATTTTGGGTCTGGGAACAAGCACAGAAGAGACATGACTGACAAAAAACTAGATGGAAGCAAGCCTTGCCTTCAGTCACAGCGAAACTGAGCCTCTCACCAAAAGTGCTGTGGTTTTTTACCTTAATGTTGAACTATCTGGCTGTGGGGGGTTGGGAGGTGTGTGACATCATGGCCCACCTGCTTCTGGAGATACTTGGAGCCAGCTGGGATATGGAATGCCAGAAGTTCTGTGCTGCCATGTTTATAGTCTTTGTCTTTGGTGTCCAGGTACATGCCAGGCTGTACCAGGTCATGTTGTCTGTGTGTAACCCATTTTTATTCTAACAGTTTTCTTCTCTTTTTGCTGCTAGCTGACAGTGAGGTAGAGGTGTCTCTGTTGATAAAGAACAGATACAGAAGTTTGCATCCAAACCTGAATAACCATTTTTAACTTGAAACACTTTTCCTAGGAGTTGATGCACCAGAATCCTTCCCTTATTTGGTGCCCTGCTTAAATCTGAAGCTTGCATGAGGTTGCCAGAGCTCTCTGTATGCTGATTATTTGCTTTTTGGTACCCACAGCAGAGTGGTTTGTGAAACCTTCTTTGTGACCACATCTTTCTTAAAGCGAAGCTTTGTTCTCCTTTGGGTTCTTAGATTAGTTCTTGCTCCTCCCTTTCCTGAGAGATTCAGGGGTTTTCCTGTATTGTGGTGGGTGGGTAGGCAGGAGGGTATGTTTTCAGATATTTTTTTCTGGATTATGCACAGTCCCTTGATGATGGTGTGTGAATGTACATATATTCTTTGACTCTTGAAGAACTATTTCTCTGTTAACCAGGCAGTTTGTGAATTTATTTAGAAAAAATGTTAGGGTTTTAATTTTACTAGTTCTATTACTGCTATTTCACTGTTATGGAAAGCAAAGTTTTATTCACTTTTCTCTTCTTTCTTCCTGTTGGCATTATCCTAGGGTGCATTTGTTAAGTGCTTCCACTAACTTGCAAGATATGATGTGGCCTGGAAGTATCTACTTCCCTTAATCTGTAAGACTTCTCAGTTGGTTTGAACTAGTGGTCTCTCAGTAAATGATAGCTGGAACCATTGGTGGGTTTTTGCTTGGGGTTGCTTTAGCTTTTGGCCTTTGTAAACATCCTCTGTGGCTGTTTTGGTTCTGCCGAAAAGATTGCCTTCTTTAAAGGTGGAAAGATTAAGAGCTCCGACTCTGGAGCCAGACTGCCTGGGTTAACGTTGGACAAGTCACTTAACCTGTCTGTTGCTCCATTTCCTCATCTGTAATATAGAAATTACCGAACTCACAGGATTGCTGTAAGGTTAAATGAGTTAATAGACAAGGTGCTTAGAATAGTGCCTTATGCATAGAAAGGGTGCTGTAGAAGTTTGGACTTTTATTATTAAGGTGCTTGGTGTGTCACACTTGTTTTGTTCAGCTGGAAAAACTTGAATTCTTTTTTTTTTTTTTTTAAGATTTTATTTATTTGAGAGAGAGACAGCCAGCGAGAGAAGGAACACAAGCAGGGGGAGTGGGAGAGGAAGAAGCAGGCTCCCAGCGGAGGAGCCTGATGTGGGGCTCGATCCCGGAACGCCGGGATCACGCCCTGAGCCGAAGGCAGACGCTTAATGACTGCGCTACCCAGGCGCCCCGAAAAACTTGAATTCTTATTATCTGAATTGTGTTTGAGTAGCCTGGGGTACTTTTAACTCATAAAGCACAGATAGCTCTGTAAATTCCACCCGTCCTCAGTGGGGGGCTGTCCCCAAGCTTTCAAAAGGTACTGCCCAAGAAGGTGTTAGGTCACACTCCCCCCACTGTGTGGATTATAAGCTGGGTAGAAGAGTAGAATACTGGATAGGTTCTCCAGTTCTTTGTTCTCATTGGCTGAGCCTTATTTGTACTTCAGAGTATGTCTTTTGCTCCTACCATATGTCAAGCCAGAAATTGTAAATGTATGGGTATTATAATCTTTGGAGCCAACTATCTAACATCCATCCATCTCTCCATATACCAGTCCATCACTGTTGATAATTCCTGTGTCCTGGGTTATAGAAATGAAACATTAACTAAAGTACATCACAGCCTAGAGCTGTGCTGACCAGTGTGGTAGCCATATTGGCTATTTAGATTAATTAAAATGAAATACAATTAAAAATTTAGTTTCTCAGTCACACTAGCCACCTTTCAGATACTCATTACCCACATGTGGCTAGTGGCTGCTGTATTGGTCTGTGAAGATAAAGAACATTTCTGTCACGATGGACCAAGTTCTAGGGACAGAGCTGGTCTAAAGACAAATGCGTATGTATGTAAGACGTACTGTGATACACAGTATCAGAGAGGTGTATGAAATATTCTCTAAGCCTGCAGGATAAGATCAGGCTCAGCCTGGGGGTAGAGGGTTGGGAAAGCAAGGAAAAGTAGGACTTTATTAGATGTAGAAAGGTGTGGCAGCGGAAAGAACATGGTGAATTTCAGGCACCAAGAAATACAGGCCATATCAGCAAGGGTGGAGACAGGAGGAGTAGCCGAAGACCAGACTAGAAAGGCCATTTGTTCCACCAAGTATTTATTGGTTACCTCCTATGAGCCCACTGTAGTGAACAAAATATATAAAGTCCTTACTGTCATGGTGTGCGTGTGTGTTTTTGTAAAAATTGGTGATAAATGCTATAAAAACAGGGTAAATGGGAGCAGTGGTTCTCAAACTTGTGTCCAAAAACCTGAGGAGCTTTTAAAAATCCCAGTTCTCAGGTCTCTCCCCTAGGTGTCACGCCCATGCAAGTTAAATCAGTGTTTGGGGATGGAGGCCAGGCATCTGTATTTTCAAAAGATTTGCATACCGTTCCATTGTGCTATCAAGTTTAGGAATCCTTAGACTGGAACATAAAAACTGGGAGCATGCTTGGCACATTCAAGGGACAGGAGGCTACAGGAGTAGAGAGTGAGCATTGGATAGGACTTTTATAGGTTACTGAAAGGACTTTAGCTTTTTTTTTTTTTAAGGTTTTAGTTTTAAGTAATTTCTATACCTACCCAATGTGGGGCTTGAACTCAGACCCCTGAGATTGAGAGTCATATGCTCCACCAACTGAGCCAGCCTGGCGCCCCAGATTTTGTCTTTCATTTTGATGTTAACTGTGGTCTCTTTTTGTCCAGTCTCGGGCCGGAATGTAGCAGAGGGAACTGCTATTACTCAGGATCAGAACTCTGTTTTTCTTTGCATACCTTTGGGTTTTGTCAAATTATTCTCCAAAAAGAAATAGATTTAAATTCTCATAAATAGTGTTGAGTGTGTTACTTCCCTATAGCATTAATATTAGTACTGAGCTATTTTTGTTGAGGGTTTTGTGTGTAGCACCTGGATAGTCTGTTTAATCACAACAAATCTGTGTGTTGTATATGTTCTTCATCAGTCACTTACCGAATATGTACTAAGTACCAACCACCATGCTAGGTAGGCCATTTAAAAATATTGAAAGGAAATAAGAATATCCAAATTATCTCTAAAAATGAAATCACTGTTTCATTTGATTTGGGACTTTTTCTAAAGACTCATACTTGGTTCAGGGCCACTGCTGGTCTCTGCAGATGGAGTTATTTAGAACTAGAACCCCTGGGAGTTAGGGACAGGGATCATGATTGTCTGAGTGTGGAATGACCATTTCTTTATCTTCCCTCTCTTCTCTGTCTTCATTGCCATTGGGTGATTACAGTAACTTCTTAATTGGTCTTCTGGCCTCCACTCATTTGACTCCGGCCAACTCCCCCCTCTGTCCCCGCCAAAAAAAAAAAACAACCCTAAAATTTCTAAACAGTAACTAGAATGCCCTTTCAAAAATGGAGGTTTTACTCATGTCACTTCCATGTTCAACACTTTTCAGTAGTTTGATTAAGATCAGACTTTTTACTAAGGAGTACAACTTGACTCAGTCTATTTCTCCAGCTTCCCTCTTGCAGAATCACTCACCTGCTCATGCCAGTCTTACCACATACCACTCTTGGGACCACCACACATGCTGTTCCATTTACTTATGACACATAGGCAAGACTCTCTACCTGCTCCAAAACCAACTATTTACTCAGCCTTCAGGTTTCAACTCAAGGATCTCTTCCTCTGAGATCTCTAGTGCCCCTGCTGTGGGAGTATATTGTATCCTGTATGTCCCTAATCATGGTACTTTATTATTATGTCACCCACAGAGCAGGGATCATCTCTGCCTTTATTCTTGGTTTGTGCAGTGTCCTGTACATAGAAGGTGGACAGTTAGTTTTTGTTGAATGAATAAATGACCTTAGCACCCTTGCACTCCATCAGCCCATTCATTAATAAGATGGGTGTGAGTTTGTGTATGTGCCTTTGGAGAACGGTTTTTCTGGTTGCTCACCTGATCACCAAGTGGGAGCTTCAGCCATTTCCTCTTCTCTCTCACTTTGTGCAGTGCAGACACAGGGTGTCCCAGCTCACCTACTTTTCGGGTGGATGGGCATGAGAGTTCCCAGGCGCTGAGAGAGATGAGTCAGAAAGAAGTGTCATTCAGAAAGTAGCCCAGTCAGAGCAACAGTGCTGCCCTTTGGCGGAACTTTCTCTCTTTCTCTGTATACCTTGAGATGTCAGGGTGGTGGCACTTTTGAGCTGGTTGTTATAGATTGTTAGACCACAGCACAGGGATTCATAAACCTTAATCTGGCACTTTCCCTCGATTACGGATGTTTTGGGAAGTGTCCAGGGGCCCTCTGGCCTAAGTAAAAACTCTGTTGGCTTTGGATATGTTCTGTTTCCACTTGGTCACTTAGCCCCATAGTGTCATTGAAGGTGGAAACCTGGAGAGCCCCATTTATATTTCTTTGTAGCCTTCAGGGCTTTTGAGTTCAAAAGTTTTGAAAACAGCACTCTTTCAGCATTTGGTGGGGTTTTTTTGTTTTGTTTTTGCTATCATAGAATAGGATGGTGCTTACTCAAAAACTGGCAAGAAAAGTTCAATTTAGTTAGAATCATACATTGTGGGCTTTTTAAAATTGTAAGGAACACTGTAGATTGGTGATTCCCCTCATCCTCACTACCCTTCTTCACCTGTCAGCCCGTGAGAATCATTGCTGTTTCCAGTAGATGTGTGTGGTAGCCCTCAAGTGTTGTGCAGGTAGAAAAATTTTTTGAGATCCTGGTGTTATAAATCCAGCCCAGGGATCAGCCCTTTCTGTAAAGGGCCAGATAGTAAATATTTTAGGCTTTTGGGCCACACACTCTGCTGAGGCTACTCACCTTGCCTTTGTAGGGGAGGCCACAGACAAGATGTAAACAAGCGAGTGTGACTGTGTTTCAACAGAACTTTACTTATGGATGCTGAAATTTATATTTCATATAATTTTCCTGTGTCATGAAATATTCTTTTGAGTTTTTTTTCAGCCATTAAAACAATATAAAAAAAACATTCTTAGCTCATGGGCCATATAGAAACAGGTGGCATGCTACCTGTTGACTCTTGGGCTGTTGTTTGCTGACCTCTGATCTAGCCCAGTGGTTCCTAAATCCGGCCTGCTTTCAGAATTACCTGGAGACCTTTTGAAAATGCTGATTTGCAGTCACCTTCCCTCTCCTTGAGGATTCTGATCCTGTAGGACTGAGCTTTTTACAAAAGCTCTTCTTGTGATGCATACACCCTCAGGGTTATGGAATTACCAATACTGACCTCACTCAGCCTTCTCATTTTATAGTTGAAGAAATAGCCTTAGAAAGTTGATGTGACTTCCCAATAGTTATATAACAAATAAATGGCACAACCAGAAGTTGAACCCAGGTCTTCAATTCTAAAATCAGTGGTCTCTGTTCATATCATTCTGTACTCATCCCTTTGCCCAGTAAACAAACAAGGAATAAATGCAGGGTAGTCCAAACTCAGGGTTCCTCCTTTTCCTTTTTTTTTTTTTTTTTCCAGTGAAAGGGAAACTTTATTGAGGGCCTGGGCCCCTGGGGCTCGGGCAGGAGGCCTACCCGTGGGCAAAGGAGGGGCCTTATCTGACCTTCTTCTTGGGGCGCACGTTGTTCTTGTGGCCGCACTTCTTGCAGCAGGTGACAGTGCGGGGGTGCAGGTGAGCAGAACACTCACGGCAGATCATCTTGTCACAGTTATGTTTCTGGGCCAGCTGGTGGAGGGCATGCTGGGTGATGCCACCTCACAGGGGAAGCACCAAGTGCAGGGTGGACTCTTTTTGGTGGACTCTTTGTGGTCTGAGAGAGTGTGGCCATTGTCTGGCTGTTTGCCCGTGAAAATGAGATGCTGCTGGTCAGACAGGCTGGCCTCCTTGTCTTGGATTTTGTCTTGGATTTTTGACATTTTCAGTGGTGTCACTGGGCTCGACCTTGAGGGTGATGGTCTTCCCACGAGGGTCTTCACAGAGATCTGCATCTCTGCCTCTGCCGCGGGGCCGCTGCCACCAAACCACTCTGCTGCCACATTGAAGAGATAGAGTGGGGTTCCTTCTTTTCCTTAGACCTAGTGCCAGTTTCCCTCCTGAGAGCCAGCCGGGTACTCTAAAGTTCTGCTGTCCCTCTGCTTGTTGGCTGGGTTTTATGGAGCTGACTGCTGATTTGACATTTAGCCTAATTTCCTTCCGGCCTGCTGGCTTTAAAGAGAGATAATGAAGTAATAGCAAGTAAATTCCTTTAACGTAAGACTTTGTTGAGGCAGCACTAAGCTGCAATGTGAGGGTGAGAGCCGTTGTTTCAAGGGGTGCATTTCTTGGAAGAGGTGGTTTTAAGAGGCACGTTTTACACTTGAGTTCACATGGCTCAGATCCAGCTAAGTAGGACATCTCTACATGGAACTTGTGCTTAATTAGAACTAATTGAGCTGTCATTTTGCCCAGAACAGTTCAGGGGTGGAGCAACTAAAGGTGAGAAGTAATCACTGTCCCTACTCTACCTCAGCTTTGGTTTGGTCCAAGTAAGAAATGGAAGGATTGATTTTGATTTGCTCTGTCTTCCTATGAGGCATTTGAGTCATGCTACTTGGCTTTCCTGTACTTCTTTCTTTATGTGTATCCTGGAAGGAGGAATATTGAAAGTCTAATGAATAGTTTTATTTATCTCTCTCTCTCTCTTATCTATTTATCTGAGACAGAGTGGGCGTACTCAAGCACAAGCAGGGGTGGGGAGGGGCAGAGGGAGAGAGAGAAGCAGACTCCCTGCTGAGGAGGGAGCCCATCTTGGAGCTGAATCTCAGGACCCCAAGATCATGACCCGAACCAAAGCCAGATGTTTAACCAACTGAGCCACCTGGGTGTCCCCACCATGAATAATTTTTACGTTTACCAGATGATTTTTCCATTATTAACTTACTGATAGATTTCCACATTTGTGTGCCAGGTCCCCCTTCTTCACTTTCTTTATCATCTCCTTAGAATCACTTTCTTTATCATCTCCTTCAAAGACTTTCCTTGCTGAGGGATAGTAACAATAAGGGAAACAGAGTGCCTGCTGACACCTTCATCGCCAGTGGGCCTTGTCTTAGGATTTGGGGCATAAATGGGGAGTTGGCAAGTTGGGATATTATTTGTCTTTTATGCTTGGACTACAAGTTCCTTGGCAATGGGGACTGTGCCTTGCTGGTGTGTTCTGGATTGTGCCTGGCACGGGAGCAGCACAAGGATGAGAGTGGAGAGCATCACCTCTGCACTCACATTTTCCTGTACCCTGTGAGCTCAGTGCTTTAGGGAGATGGTAAATGGGCTTTAATTGCATGCTCTGAAAGTCCTGAACATTTGCTAACAGGTGCCATTGAAATTTGGGTTTCCACCTGTGTTGGCTCCCATCTAAGAGGATGGAGCCTCCTTTTTAAAACATTACAAAGTTTTTTTGTTTTTTGTTTTAAATGTTGGGTATATCTATAGAGGTGCTCCAGATGGATAAATTAAGAGAATGGTAATTTATGCTCTCCACAATACTGTAAAAATGCATACTGGAATTTCTTTTAATATGGAGTACTCTTACTATCTTTAAAATGATTCACTTCTCAGAAATTCGGTTTTCCACACAGCTATTCAGAAGGAGGAGCAACTATTTAGGAATTGAAATTGGGCATATTTCAGAATTCTTACCGTCTAGTGTTGTATTGCTGCCTCTGAACAGCTTCTTTCTCCTTCCTTGCTCCATAGTTCACAAAGCATTTTGGCGGTTTCGAGTGAGAGTTACCAGGGCTTGCATAAAACATTTATTCCTCAAAATGCTTTAATTTGTATTATTTCATTTTATTCTTTCAGCTCTGAGGTAAGTGGTGTCAATGGTGAAATTCTATTTTATAGTTGAGGAACAACCCAAACAATTTCACTTATAATTCCATAGTTAATGGCAGTACAGACTTTATTGTGAGGGTGTAGAGACCTACCCATCCAGCCACTGCCATTAATGCCTCTTTGGGTCATTGCTTTTAGATAGTTTATAAAAGGTTCAGGAGTCCATAGTGAGTTGGTTTTGGACTTCAGCTGAAGAGCCAAGAGCCCTTTAATAATTCTAATGTTGCCTGTCAGGGTATACACAAGAAGCATTTTTAGTTTTTGGTGAACAGTATGTAAATATGTGAGGAAGATGTGGAGGCAGATAGTCTCACATTCAAAGAGTAACATTTCTTTCTGTACCTGAGTGAGACCATCTGAGTGTATTGTTAAGAATCAAAACGTTGCCAAAATGGAAGCCAGTACAGGGTGATGTGTTGGAGAGGGAGGAAGCCCAGACTAAGACTTTCCTACTGTGGACTTGGTATCACTTGTTTTCCAAAAATTGTGCTGGAATGTTACATGCAGTGTTGCTTAGGCACCCTTTGATCTATGTGTAACAAATCTATTTCCTCAATATAACATGCCTTACCTCTCTCTAGGATGCATCTGCATTTTTAGCTTTTTTTCTGACTTGAAGTATTGTTGGTGACAATAAAGAGAAACTATGTTTAGGGTGACAGATACTTTTAGACTAAAAATAAAGTAGTGGTTCTCATTAACCAAGGTCAGGGAGAATGTGTGTACAGTTTGAAAAAGTTCCCTAAGATTCCCTTCACTCTCACTAGTTGAGAAACAATGCATTGAAATCCACTTTCTGCTAAGTAAGATTGAAATATGATAATGGCAAGTGCTTCATCTACTACTCTAAGTGAAGGGTGTTTGGGAAATATAGATGGAACTGCAGTATTTTTTTTAAAGGTTTTATTTATTTATTTAGAGAGAGAACTTGAGTGGGGGCGGTGGGGTGTTTGGGGGGGGGCAGAGGGAGAGGCAGAGGAAGAATCTCCAGCAGACTCCATGCTGAGCACAGAGCCCGACGCAGGACTCGATACCACGACCCTGAGATCATGACCTGAGCTGAAGTCAAGAGCTGGACGCCGAGCCAGCTGAACCACCTAGGCGTCCCAGTAGAAGCACAGTATTAAAAAAGCTTCTTGGTGCTTTTAATTCTAATCCAGGAGGTATTGTAAGTCATACAGTATGAGTTTTCTACCTTATGGGAAAACTTAAAAGTAAAACTGAAGTGCTTTTTAGTTACTCTTATTCCCTCGTCATCCCTTCCTTTATGAATAATCTCATCAGTTCTCTTCCTGAGATGCTTGCAGTACAAAGGAAGAAACACTTTTTTTGGAATCAGAAGACCTGGGTTCAAGTTCTAACTCTGCCATTTGCTGGTTTAAATTGCTTAAATTTCTTAGCTGCCTTGGGGCTTGGGGAATGGTAATTGGCGTGAATGAGATGAGTTAATATCATCTGTGCCTACCAGAGTACCCTGTATTATAAATATAACCGGCATTCCTCCTGGTTAAGGGTGAATTAACTAGTTCATGATTGATAACTGTAGGGTGAGTTAACTAGTTCATGATTGATAGCTGTGGGAAAAGGGATAATTAAGTTAAAATAGGCATAGAGAATATATACATTTTTACGTTTTTATTTTTTATTTTGTTATATTTTTTACATTTTTACCTTTTTATTTTGAAATTATTTTTTATCTGTAGAAAAGTTGTAAGAATAATCCAAGGAATTCTGTATATCCTTCGCTCAGATTCTCCAGTAGTTAACATTTTACCGCTTGCTTTGTCATTCGCTGGGAGAGAATGTTCAGCTAACAGTTGAGTGTTTACAACATGTCAAACATGTTTTTACTTGCCTTGTGTCATGCACCAATCCATTAACATATAGGTACTGTTATCTCCATTGTGTAGAAAGAAAAGCTTAGGGAGGTTAGATCAGTTGCCTGAGATTCCGCAGCCGGTAAATGGCAGAGGTTTGATAGGAAAGTCCATGTTTTTCACCACTTTCCTCTACTAGTGGATCTGGAGACCTGCATTCTAGCCCAGGTTTTGCCACTAACAGTGGTATGGTCACTGGCAGTTTATTTCACAGCAGTTCCTTTGTTTTCCAGCAGCTTCCCTTCTTTTCATGGACCCCAGTATCCCTGGCCCTGACTCACCTCACATAGAGACAGGTTACCATCAATGAAGTATCTTGAGCTTTTTAGCTATGTAAATCAATGCTCGATCTAGTACTGCTGATTAAATTTGTTTAAGCAAAAATAAAAACTAAACTTCGTATGCAGAGTTTGCTGTATACTCCTCTACCCACACCTAGCTTCCATATGAAGTAGATGGACCTGCCATGATTTGATTGGGGTTTTCTTTTGCAAGAGGATAAATCAGAGTTTTTCCTATTGGGCAAAGTATCCAGGGGTGCTGGACCTTGCTCTGAGTACCCCCCCCCCCTCCGCCGAGATCAAGATTCTTGACCCTTCTTTCTGTATGGCTACTGACCCTGAGCATTTTGGTTCTAGGAGACCAGGGAAGATGACAAAAAGGTTTGGTCTTTAGATTATCTCCACTTTCTTTGAGTTGAATTTCCCCCTCACCCACCCTTGGTTTGATCAGAGGAATCTTTCCCCTCAGTTTTGATAGATTTTGTGGAACCTTGAACGAAGATTGTAAATTTGGTAACTTGTGGGCCAGATGTGGCTGGCAAATGTGTGTTTTTGGCTTGCCTTATGTCTTAAACTTTTTCCATTAGTAGCCAACATTTAAAATCCAGAGGTTTTTCATGTAAAAACCTAGCTTTCAGCTTTTCTTTAAAAGGGGGAAAATAAAAAGAAAGAGATGATGATCCTGGGCCTCCAAAGAGCAGAGCTGGAGTGGAACAGCCGTCGAGCGCTACTGTCTCCAGTAGCCTGCTTTGTACCTGGCACCTGTAGACACTTGCATTTTCAGCTCTAGACCTAGAACTTGAATTTTTATTTTAAAAACTGGAGAAGTACAGTTTGATAAGTTAATTAGTGTTGAGTTACCTTTTCCGTGGTTACCAGAGTCCTGCTTTCTTGGGTAGGTAGAAAAATAGCTTGTAAATAAGATTAGGGACTTACAAAATCAGAGTATTTTCCCTGTCTTTGTCACTGTTTCATTTCCATCATTGTGGGCCAGAATGACTCCTCCATCTGAGAGCTGCAGTCATCACTTCATTCCCTGCACACAGGCACCGCTGCCGGCAGAGGGTGCTGTCCGCTCACCGAGCCTGCTGTCGTGTTGGCTCAGCTGATCGGCAGCTGTTGGGCATGTGCCCTGGGTCTGTGTGAGACTTTGGGCATGTTGATTTGGTTCCCATCCCTAGTGCCCACCCCTTAGACCCTGGCCAGGTTATTGTGTCACTAGGGACTCTGTTCAGTAACAGGAAACTGGGGAAAGTTTAATTGTTTTCTCCTCTCTCTTTTTCCCATGCAGCTGAACAAAAGGTTCATCCTCAGTTTTCTCCATGCCCATGGGAAGCTGTTTACCCGGATTGGGTAAGTGTGCAGGATGTTTATTTTATTTTCCTACATTACAAGTCATTTTGGAATTTAATATTGTTAGCAACTAGACTGTGTTTGTAACTGAGGGCACAGGGTGTGAATTCTTAGAGGCCTCCACCTTCTCTTCACTCACTCTGCTCATGAAGTTTGGGGAATATTATTCTGCATCCGTCTGTCTCTTCTTTCTCTATCTTTACTAAAGCCCCCTTTTAAACATCCAACCCCCACCACTAATCCCTCTGATTTCTCTTTCCTCTGCCTTCCAGCTCGGCCCCTAGTGAGCTCCTTAAGGAAGTCATACTCAGTCCCTGGGTACAGCTGCCAGGGGTTCTCCTTGGGGAGAATGCTGTCCACTAATTTTCCCTTAAAGAAAAGAGTAACATTTTCTCTTCCTTCTGAACCATACCCCTTTCTTTTCTGCTCAGGTTCCTACACCATATTGCTGATCTCTGTAAATGCTAAGACTTTTCTTTGGTTTCCCTATCCATCATGGATTTACATATAAATCTCAGGGAAGATGGTGTGTGCAAAACTCTGTTACTTCATCCATTAAATCCCTGGAAAAAGATCATGTTTTGAGTATTCCTTTCGTGGGTCACAGTTTTTCCTCACTGTATAAAACTAGTGATCGTAAAGCCCGATGAATGCCTGCACACCAGACTAAAGGTGTGCTGAGTGCCTCTGTAGTCTAGGAGACAAGTAAGCAGCACCGCTCTCTGATGGGTCTCCGTCTGTGTTTTCATATTTTCTGAGTTGGAGATTTTATTATGAGCTACCCTTTGAGGTATATCTTTTGAATTATAGATTCCCCCGTTGTCAGTGTTACCCTCACTTTCTGTCATAGCCTTCTGAATTTATCTGTAATGCTCTAGAAGATTCCCTTAGTGGGAGAAGCAGAAAGGCTTTGTCCTGCTTCAAGAAACACTGTGATAAAACATGGTGAACTAGAAAGTGTGCTTGTTACATACTCATTTGTCATCAACCTGGGCAAGAGTGACAGTGATGGCCAGCACAAGGGTAATCTTGATTTTGAAATCACTTGGGAAACTTGGAGTAGTGCCAACAGATGCGTCTCTATTGGGAGAGCTAAGTATAAAGTAATTCACTTGGGAAAAGGAAATCAGGTGTGTCAGTAGCTCCTCTTCCCGGCCCCCCCTCCCTACCTTCCCTGTAGGCTCTACCCTGGCCGGAGTTTTTGCTCAACGCTGTTGTATTCCCAGTGCCTAGCATACAGTAGGTACTCAGTAAATATTTGCTATGTGAATGAATAAATCATTACAAGAAATGGACAGATTGTGAAAGACTGGAGAGAAGGATCTAGTATTCTAGTAGGTTATAGTAGACCCAGGCCAATCACCAGTGAGTCATGTAAAGCTGCAGCTATGAGATGGGCAAGATGATATCAAGGTCATTTCATAAAGTAACACATCACAACAGGAAATACTATTATGCTGTGCTTCAGATAGGAACTATGGCTCCTCTTCTCTTTATTATCTTTTTTCTCATTTTAAAAATCTTTCTTACTACCTTATTACTTTTCCACTCTGTATTTCTCTACTTTTTTTCCTTTTCCTGTGTTTGTTCTTTAAATTTTCATGTACCATGGTGTTCTGAGTCAGTATTTCTCAACCTTTGTACCACTGATATTTTGAACCTTAAATTCTTTGTTGTTGGAGGCTGTCCTGTGTGTTGTAGGATGTTTAACAGCATCCCAGGCTTCTCCCCACTACGTGCCAGTGATGTCCCTGCCTCTTCTCACCAGTCATGACAATTACAGATGTCACCAGACAATACCAAATGTTCCCTGGGGGACAAAATTGCTCCTGGCTGGGAACCACTGTTCTGTTAGAGATTTGGGGAGTTAAAGAAGTTCTAAATCTTGGTCTCGAATGTAGGAATATTTAAGATATGTTTTTGTCAGGTCTAAGTATTAGGTAGAATCTTTCTTTTGTTTCCTTTAAAAATCTTCATAGTTAGATACATATATTTTGGAGGAACTTTGGGAAAGAACCACAATAATGATTAAAAAGCTAGAAAATTATTTCTGAGAGAAAAAATTAATCTGAACAAAGTTAAAGTGAGGGGCACCTGGCTGGCTCAGTTGGTGGAGCATGTGACTCTTGGTCTCAGGGTTGTGGGTTTGAGCCCCACATTGGGTATAGAGATTGCTTAAAGATAAAATCTTAAAAAAAACACACACGCAAAAAATTAAGGTAAAAAAAAGTCTGTTTAGAGACAGCTGTGGGGTACCCTGTGTTTAAATATAAAAGAGTCATAACCAGATAGTTTTGATTTCTATGGGATGATAGCAAGAGAAAATAGACTTATGTTGCAGCTGAAGAGATTTGGGTTAGGTGTAAGAAAATTTCACAGAGGGAAAATGTTTGGGAATTTTCTTCTCTGGAAGTCTTTAAAAAAGAATAGATTATCTCATTTGTCAGAGGAGGTTTGCCGTGGTCCAGATTATTTTTCAGGACCTCTTCCATTCCTGCGTATAACATATTCTGTTGGCAAGAAGATAAGGCCAGTCTACTTTCACCTTCATAAAAAATGAGTTACAGTTGTGTTCACATGAGGAAAATATATGTAAATTCTAGGCACTCCAGCCCGTTGATGAGTATTCTTGTGCTCTCCTGGAAGTAAAAGAATTGAGCCCCATATTTATTCTGGAAGGCAGAAACAGCAGTAACTTCTATTGGGTGGGGGGAACGTAATAGTCTGTAAGACTAGAAAAGAAGTGAGCCCAAGCCACACACAACAACATGGACTGTTGCCTAATTACCAAGAAGATGTGAAATGTGGGAGGCGTTGAAAACAAATTAAGAGTGAGGAGATTGTAATGGGGAGCAGCTGAAGACACATCCACTGTCCTGCCTGCCTTTTGAGAAAAGCCCCAGGTTGCTTTGCTCTCCAGGCCTGTGTCTTCTCTGTGCCAGGTGTTCCAAATTGCACCCATATCCACTTGAATGCCTACTGTGTGCAACACGAGTCTCCCTCCTCTGTGTCCAGGGAAAAAGAGGTTCAGAGCATTAGATGAAATCAGGTGCTAAAAAGTTTTGTTTTTACCACTGACTAATTTCAAGACCTCAAGAGGGAACAAGTCAAAGCCTCTTTGGGCTTCAGTTTCCCTATCAGCAATTTAAATAGATGATGTCCAAGGTCCATTCCAGTCCTTATGTTCTGTAGCACCATGATTTTTTTTTTCTCTCATCACTATCCTGTCACATGGCTTAGTTTTGTTTGTTTTTGTTTTGCTACTGGATTGCTCCTATCTTGTTCAGTTTTTAAAAATTAAGAAGTTGAAAAAAGTTAGGAAGCCTGATTCTTTTCTGCAGAGAATGTCATCTAGCCCAGCTGTGTTCCTTAGCATCTGAGAGGTTGGGTGCTGTCCCATTAGTCACTGTCTGAGTCACTCCCAATTTAGGTCCCAGTGTTGTCTGAAAGACTGGTTTCTTGAAACTGCCATTCAAATGAGACAAGGTGTCTCTAGAGATCACTTCGGAAAGCAGTCACTTAAGTCTGCAAAACGCTTCTCCTGAAAATGGTTTTATCTTCTGCAGTTTTTAAGGATAAGGCCAGAATCCTCTCAGGCTCAGGAAGAGGATTTCAGGGATCCCGTATGGCTCCTTGACAGACAGTTGCTTTCCTGGCGAGAGGCACATCAGACCTGTGCCTGGACTCCACTGAGAGAGATAGGGAAGCTGGCAGGCTGGAGACTTTTGATTTGTGACAAATAGAATAATTTTGCTTCCCATTATTGCCTTGGTTAAAGTTACCGCTTTAGTTTTTACTTGCTTGCTTAGTCACGCTATTTGCACAGCTTCAAGGTCTCTTGGAATTCAAAGACTGATATATTTATTTTGGTCTTTGAATGGTGAAAAATGCAATGTTTATGTCTTGATTTATTTTTGAAATTATAAATGTTTTATATACAAAAGCCAGACGTATTCGTTGTAGGGAAAAATCTATTTACTGCTTACAGTGCTCATTGTTATATTAATATTAAGAAAACTCAGCAAAAGAAGAAATAAAAAATTGCCCATCTTCTCACTATCCAGAGATAACTCTCTACCCTTAACACTTGGTGCATATTTTTATCTTTTTTATCTATATATATCACACATTTATTTTTTTGCAAATATGCATAACAAGGGATATTAAACTATTTTAAAAAGTGCTTCATTTAATATAGAACTTTCCCCCACATGATTAAAAATCTAATACAACTTTTAAAAAATAGAATTCGAATACTGGGTGTTATATGTTCTGGTCTAACTGATGAATTACTAAATTCTCCCTCTGAAATTAATAATATGTTACATGTTAATTGAATTGAATTTAAATAAAAAATTAAAACGAAATAGAACTCAATTATATGGATGTGCCATCTTAATGATCTGCTATTGTTGGGCATTTTAGGCTGTTTCCAATTTTTTGCTGTTATAAGTTACCATCTTTTCATGCTTTCTCTCCTCCTTCTTTGCTGCTACTGCTGTTGCTGCTTTTTGTAATTTTATAAAACTTTAAACATAAGTTTTACATTGTATTTATCTCCATTTCAGTATAATTTTTATCCTGTAATATCCGGTAGAGCAAATAGAACGACATAAAACTACTTACAGGTAGTTTGAGGCCCATATCAGTACTTTACTGACAAAACTGGGAAGCAGAAACTCTGTTATTGAGCTCTGAGGAAGGATCTTTTATCTGTGTGTCTCAGTTATTGCCTAACAAAGCTGCTTTAGTCCGAGTGGATTCATCTTCCCTCATATCTCAGAATTGAAGTTATTCTAACCTATATCCTTATGTATTTGACTTTTTCTTTTGTTATAGTCATGTTGAACTAGTTGAAAGGCAAAGGGAGGATCTTTTTTTTTTTTTAACTTAAAAAAAAAAAAGATGTGGATATTTGACCTGGTGCTCATTTGAGACTTCAGTCTGACCTAGGGAGTTAATGGATCTGTTTCAATTCCCATCCCTGGGAAGAGGCTTCCTCAGACACAGCTTCGAAGCAGGACTGTCCCACGTGACACCTCTGTCATGTCGTTCTGTGCTGGCTCTCTACTGCCTTTCAACACGGAGACACATGTCTCTGAAACTTGCCCATTGTGGCTGCTTTTCAAGCAGAGTGAACACTGCTATTCTCGTAATGAGAAGTGCTAGCCCCCCTCCCCACCTCCAACCAGAAAGAGTGCTGCACAGTGTCAAGATTTAAAATGAAACCTTTGTTATAGCCCATGGGGAAAAATGGATCCATTCCAGCCCCAAACATATCACTCTCTGCCATTCCAAACCTACCAAGAGTTTTAATGGTTCTGAAACTTTTGGGAGGAAAAACAAGGTTTTTTGTGTCTTTTTTTTTCCCCCTTGTTTTTGGGGGGAGGGCACTTGAAATGGCACGTTGGGGAAAAAAGCAAATACATGGCCATTTTTGTGCCAATGAAAATGAGGACAGCTCAGCAGAGAAGGGAGCTGGAGTATAAACTGTAATTGGCCCATAGCTGTGGCATGACTCCTGGGTACCAGAAGGTCAGTAATAGGAGTTACCATCCAAGGGCAAGGAATGAAGATTGCTAAGATGCCAGAAAGCTCTGGAGTTTTTTTCCTAACACAGGGAGGGAACTAGTCAGTGGCAAAAGGGCCAAGGTTCAGGTGAAACCAGAAGTACCTTTCTCTAGGACTTGAAACTGTTTTGTGTCTTTTTGAGAAGGATTCCCTTCCCTGTGGCTTTCCAGAAGCTATTTATTAATCCAGCCTGGAGCTATTCCTCACCCTACCCCCTCCAGTGTACCACAAGGAGTTTGTTTGGGGATGGGGGTTGAGGACAGATAAAAGATACTTTGCTGACCACGAATTGTTCGGTGTGGCTCTAAGGCCCATGTGCCTGGTTTCTCTCTCTAGCACCAAGTTTGAATTTGCTTTTTATTTTCTGAGGACTTGAGCTGTGGTTTGTTCATGTTGCCAAAGGAGCTCCAGGCATGCACCACTGTTTGGGATCCAGTGGCCACATTTGGCAAGCAGTAGTTTGAATGACCTCTCTTTAGGAGCCCTAGGTCACTGGCTGGATTTCTACCTCCCTACATTATAGGCTCTTCCTGTATTGGGAGTGGCAGTGGGCCAGGGCATTAGATTTCCACTGGCCTGAAAACATGCAGACCCTGATGAGCAGAGGCTTGCGAGAGGGAGGAGGACAGCAACACAGGAAAGACTGAAACAGATCATGGGGGCCCTTGATCTAGGGTTTCTTCGAGGGGAAGTCTGGTATCCCTAGGTGGAGCAATGAGTGTGATAGTACCTAAAAGACAGCAGCAGAACTATGGCTGGTTTCCTGAAGCAAAGCCTCGAGTGAAGACTCTCTAGATTCACGAACCTCTTTTCGTAGAATACAGTTTTCGTACCAGAGAGTTTGGGGAATATGTGGGTTGTAGAGCTTTAAGGAAAGTTGTTCATTATTCACAAAAACTGAGTGCTTCAGAGAGAAACGTTGATTTCAGCTTGAATCCAGTGCTTGCCAGGGGTTAGGAAATAGCATACCAAAGCCTAATAACTCATAGCGACGTATCCAGAGGTTGAGTTGTTTCCGTCTCTGATCCCTGATCAATTCTTTCTCTTAAATGTGGTCACAACCTTAGGATACCAGGAAGGTTTGTGAAAGAAAATATCCTAGGCATCAGTATCTGCTTTCAGAGAGACACAGCAGGGTGGGGTGGGGTGGGGCGGGGTGGAGTGAGGTGAGAGTGTGTGTGCGTGTGTGCGTGTGCACACCAACTGCTCTTGGGCATGTGCCTCCCTGAATGAGCTGGCTGTATTTGCAGGATGGAGACATTCCCTGCGGTGGCTGAGAAAGTCCTCAAGGAGTTCCAGGTGCTGCTGCAGCACAGCCCCCCTCCTATTGGAAGTACCCGCATGCTGCAGCTTATGACCATCAACATGTTTGCTGTACACAACTCTCAGCTGAAAGGTAAGGCATGGCTAGCATCTTTATCTACACAGATAAAGCTGAATCTAGCTTCTTCCGTATGCTACCATACCACTACATTCCCCGTGATATACACACGTGCACACACACACTTCCCTAGTATTGCCTCTCAGATTTTTAATTTACTCTCTGAAATCTGTATGACTCTCTAGTGCTTGGGTGGGATGAAAGGAGGGAATCATGGGTATAGAGTTTAATTTGCAAACCCAGAGATGCTGTTGCACATCTGGCCATGCTAAAGGCAGCAGCAAGGCCTCTTGGAGGCTACAGACCCAGAGCCTCTCCCAGGGGAGAGGCATTGCTGAAATGTTTCATTGCAGAGACCATACGCTTGGCAGGGATTTGGAATAGCTGTTTCTGGACTCATGTACCCTGTTTGTTCAATATGGAAAAGTCTAGTTCCCTGTGGGCTATCCCTTGTGGGAGCCTGCCAGGGAGAACGAACAGTGAATTGATGAGCTCTGGTGACTCAAGCTGGAAGCACAAAAATCACCAGGCCTAGAATTTGGCCATTATACTGGTGTGCATTCTGAAATGCTTTTCTGAGGAGTGGGGTTTTTTGACATGGGGGGTGGGGAGGGAGGAGCTGATTGGCAGGATTTTTAAATGTTCTGATGACCAGGTCACTGTTGAAGGATGTTACCAGGATCCCTTCCCTCCCCTCCACCCCACTTAGGTAAGGATGATGTGGTTTGACTTGATGGAAATATGTAGCATGGGGGTGACATTGTTTTGTGTGTTTATTTGGTCCACTCTGCCAAAGAATCATTTCAGAACATTAACAGAGAGTGTTTGGTCTCAGGGCTGGAAGGTTATTACCTGAAATGCCAAGAAGTGGAACTTGTCCTGTGCAGATTCTGTTGTAAAACAGACCTCTAGTTCTCTCGCTGAGTTCTCTTGTTGCGTCTTTTCTTAGTGCTTTCTGACTCTGAAGTTGATTTATTTCCCATCCCATTTGTACTTGGGGGTTATGCCTCAGCTTGCTAGTGTTGGGGGTGATAGATTTCTCCCTTGATGAGTATATATGCCACACTTTCCCTTAAAATTTGGCTCCTCCTGGGACTTTCTCTGCAAGGTCCTCTGCTCGTCTGCCTGGGTTTTCAGTCATATCTGAATCTTAGAGGATCTTCTCCTCTTGTGCTGCCTGCTACAACATAGAGAATTCCCAGCAGAAGTCGAGAGGCAGAGGCTTAGGTGCCTTTTTGAGCTTGGCTAATTATTCCTGAGAACACTTTGAGGAGGCATGCAATCTTGAGGGGGCAATGGTGGTTTCCAGGAAGGAGGAAATAAAGTGTGTGAAGTGTTGTCATGGTAGGCTGTGAAGTCCAAAGGGGAGGGAGATTGATTCCTTCCCTGTTACTCTGCTGGTTCTCCTACCAAGTGGGAAGATCGCTGGGCTCAGGAGGTGGGGCCTTCCGTGGTGCCCTCCTGTTTATTTTCCTGCCTGCCTCTGACAGCAACACAGAGTGCAGTGAGGTGCCCGTCACAGAGCTGCAGCCTCTGCCAAGGTATCGTTCCAGCCTCCAGTGACCTGTGGTCTCAGGAGGTGTGAGTGTGAAGGACCTGCGGCTCTCGCCTGCGATGCATCTGTTGTCAGCACCTTCTGCTCCGTGAAAAGGAATACCTTGGCCTTTTCATAGGCCACTAGTGAGTCCTTTTCTTGTAGCTGCTGTTAAGTAAAGGTTAAGAAAATATGGGCAAAAGGAAGGTGAGAACAGAGAAGGAAGAAACTAGGTGCTTCTCCCATTTGAGGCCAAGGTTCTCTTTTCAGGACTCTTTTACATCCATGGTGGGTCATAATGAGGACCTACTAGCCCAGAAGGATGTGTCCAGGCCTGTGCTTGGGGCTGCTCGTTTCTGGCCTTGCCCTGACGCTCACCTCCATGAGGCAGCTGGGGCCAAGGGGAGTATGAGCTGAGGTGGTCAGAAGCTCCAAGGCTGTTTCAGGGAAAAACAGCCTGGGCCACAGGATATAACACTCAAGTAGGACAGAGAGCTCTGCGGACGTGCTGCCAAGTACCCGGTGTGCAGTTGAGGCAGCCGTCCAGACCCCACTGTGTGGGCTGCCATTGGGAGAGGGGTGAGCAGAGCACTCAGCGGGGCTGGTTGGTGGGAAGATGCACTTTTCCATTTCCCAGCACATGAGTCATCTTCTCTGGGCCCCTGTGCTGTGCTTGCACGGACAGTGGCAAGAAGGGGGTGTTGTGGCTGAGTAGCAGCATCTGTGCCGGGGGTGGAAAGGGAAGGGGGTTGGGGAGAGGGTAAAGATTTAAATCCTTCACTAATCAGCAGCAGTTTGAATCACATTTTTATGAGTAAGGAAGTGATAAATCAGCTCTGAGTGTTCAGCCCCCAAGTCCCGTCAGCTGGTGCCCTTCTGAGGGCTTCTCTCCAGGCCAGTCTGCTTGCTGTCAGAGTCGCCACCCAGCCACAGAACCCTGGCTGTCTAAAACCGGGAAGCAAGGGCCTGATGCTGCCTGGCCCTCCCAGGTGCTTGGGGTCTTGGGTGATTTGGCAGTCACTGCAAGTTACAGAACATCTGGACCATCATTTTTCTTTCCATTCTTTCTTGGACATGTCCTTCTGGGTGGGTGTTTGCATATGTCAGTTCCTGGACTCTGTGGAGAAGGAACATTCCAGCCTGAAGCAGAGGTGATCTGTGGCCCCCAGGCAGTCGGGATCCTTTCAGTCTGTGCCTGAGCCTTCCTTGTAGATGTGGCACCTAAGGAGTATGATTTGAAGAGCAACAGGGACGTCCTTGCTAAAAAGTGTGTTCTTTGTTGATGCCTCTGATTCGTTTGTTTTGTGTGTTCAGTGCCACCCTTGTGTAACTGTCCTCTTTTCAAAATATCAGTAGTTCAGGGATAGAAATGATATTAACACTTTAGTGTGATTACTTTTTAAATGTGCTTTTCTTGTGGTCAGGAGAGACATAGAACTGTTTAAAAGCTTTGGACACCTCACTAATAAAAATGGAGAAAAAACCAAAACCTCACCTAGTGACAAGTAAAAGGCATCTTTCCTCTTTTCCCAGGTTATCGTTTTCCCTGGAGCTCAGGAAGGCAGAGGATGTGAGGTCAGATTTGCCCCCCTCCCCTTCACACAGGGGGAAATAAATTGAGTTCTGCTACATCATTTAACAAACTTAACTTTCAGATCGCAGCAGTGATCTCAAGATTCCTGGGTTGAGGGCCATTGGTGCAGGAGACCTCTATCTCCTCCTCTCCTGTGGGCCCTTTGCAAAATTTCTACTTCAGTAGAACTACAGAGTTTAGAATCCTGCACTGAAGTGGTTGGGGACAGACAAATTTGAGGGATGTGTGGGGGTTCTTAGCAAAGTGCCTAGTATTTACTAGGCATTCAGTAAGCCTATATTGAATGTGTGGATGAAGAAGGCCACAGTTCTGGGCAAGCCAGCTCTCATTGAACAGTGTGTTCCTTACCTGGCCCGTGTCCAAAATTGTCCTTTGGCGAGTGATGGGTGGTGGTGAGATAGGTGGTTCCCAGAGTGATGTCACAATTGGTAATCTCTCTGCAGCATTCCTAAGCCCGAAGGGAAAAATGGGGCCTTCTCCACGTGCCTCAGCATTTAACACTTCAGTGGCCATATGATTGGCTGACGTGATGCTGGAGGGTGAACTGTTGATCTAAACCACAAACACTCCAAGAATTTTAATTTTTTGAAAATTCTATAATTTAAGGGAATAGACCCTAGTTTCTTGAAGAGGAATAATTGAAGCAACGTTTGTGGTAGGGCATCACTAAAGCCCATTGCATCCCCCATCTGTGCCCAATTTGCTCCAATCTGGCCTTTTTTTTTTCCCCCTTTTTCTCTCTCCCTCTTGCTCTTTTTAAAAAATATGTTTTATAATTCCTGGAATCAAAACCATCTCAGGCACACACTGTTTTATTTTACTGTATTATTGGATTATACTTCCTATAAATCATTGGATGTTATTCATTGGCCACCACTGGAATAACTTCCCTTTTCTGTGCCCTGGCCCTCTCTTTTTCCTCCTCCTTTTCTTCCTCTACCAGTTTATAGGCTAGGCCTCCATTTCAGCCTTGCAGAAAAGACCTGGTGGCAGCAAGAGGGCACCCAAGAGACACTTCTCTTGTGTGCCGTTGGTACTCCCTGCTTTTAGGGAACATTTCAGGGCTGGGATCGAGGTAAGGCTGGACTGGCATTCCTTCCATTATCAATTATGCTTGCTCTTATGGTTCGTTAGTAATCCTGACTTGCAGGAGGTAGAGGGAGTGCCACATGTGTGTCTCCAGAGGGATAGAGAATCATAGCTGTCTACATGGGACCAATAGCGGTTAACCCAGATGTTGGGATGCTTCGGGTGGAGACCTCACACCTTCATGCTGTTGTTTTGTATGCTGGTTGACTCTAGTTGAGAAGTTTGATTCACAACCAGAGTTCCTTTGTTTTCCAGCTACAGCTACCTCACAAACCTTGAGTACAGCAGTCTGCTTCTCTGTGGCAATTCACTTCTGTCTGAGTCTCTTACCAAAGCAGAATGTATGAAGTGCCTAATCCTCTGCTTGTCAGAACAGTTGTACAGGAAATCCACGTTTCATAAGGGGTTAGGCTTGAGTTTAGCTGTATAAACTGTCCCTCTCATTCCTCCTTCTATTATCTGTAGTGGTAGAAGCCTTTGGACTTTTTTTCCTAAAGGATCCATGGGTAGATTTCTTCAGGTAATCAGCACTTTCTGACCTTCATTTTCAGAACTGCTCAGTTTAGAGTAAATTAGCAAAGAAAGAGCCAGCTTGGCCAACAAATTTTGTGAGAAATAGATTCAAAGGTCAGAAGAGTCTAGGCTTTAGAAGGCAGGCCAAAGGAGGACACATCCTTCAGCTATGCCCTCTATCCCTCTGGGGCAGATACAACTATCAGCAGGTTGCTTAGCACACACTTCTTCCCTCAGAATTCCCTGGAAAAGAAGAAAAAGTTAAAGAAGTGAGTGTGTCAGGGGACCTCCCTATCTTTCCTGACTCTGATTTCCAGGGTGCTTGGTTTTAGAATGCATCTGTTACTTTAGGCTAGAGGAGGAGAAACAGTTCTGAAAAGCTAAAGAAATGAGAAAATTCAGTCATATCAGTAAAATTAAGCCTCTTACCGTGTCAGTTGAAGGAATGGTTTCTGTGTTTGCCCCAAGGTGACGGTGTGGTTTGGTGTCCTTGGGGCTTTGGTTTGGAGTGCTGAAGTGCAGCAACCCATCATTGCCCAGGAGTTAGTATGGGCCGGATATCTCCTCTCTCTTGCCATTTTATAGCTTCCCAATTTGATTTTCTTTTGCTCCAGGAAGGACTTACTCTGAAAGGAAGACATTATTGGCAGGAATCTTGGCAGAAGGGCTCTCAGCTGCCTTTCCAGAGTTCTCTGTAAGCTTTTCCTGAGCCTGAGGAGAAAAATTCTGTATGTGTAGGTTACAGAGGGCTCAGGCCAGATATGTACTGTGTGTTAAACCCACAGGGGAAGTGGGTGTGTTCTGGGGATGGGGCGAGAGGGCATAAGTTGTACTTTGTATCCTAACCAGCTTAATGGTGGTCTGAGGAAGAATTGTAGCTTTCAGAGGTAGTGGCGGACAGCAACAACAGCAAAACAACACTGTGATAATACCCGATGACGTTTTAAAGTTGCTGCATGTGTGTTTTCATTTGATTTCTTTTATCAGCTGTCAGAGACAGGTGGGACAGATATTTTGTATCCTATTTTATAGATGACCAGGAAGATACCAGAAAGGTTTAATAATTTAAGCAAGGTTGCACAGCTAGCAAATTACACCCACATCTTAAGTGTCCAACCTTCTGTATCAGAAGACACAAAAACTTCTCTGGACTTATTTGAGACACTTAAACAATGTAAGCATCTTGCTACCCCTACCCCCAGATCTGAGCAACTGCTGTTTTTTTTTGATGCAAAAAGTGATCCTTGAGTCTGATTTGAGACTGAAGAGGAACAGAAGTAGAGATGACGGAGTTGGGGGGAGTCAGAGTTCTCCCGGGCTGCTTGAACCTCTGGTGGGGCCACAGGTGGCAGAAGGATACGGTTTGAGGATATCAAAGTTGTCGGGGTTCCATATTTACTATTCTCATGGGTAAGGGGGAATCTCCCTCTCATAACGGAAAGCATTGTTCATGACCAGTTGGGAAAAGAAATATACATCTTTGTTTTACTTTGGGAAATGTAGTCTCCCCCTCTTTCTCTCCCCCTTTCTTTTTTTAAAGGACTTTTTAGGAACATTGTTTCTTATTTTTATGATCTTTTCTAATATCTTTCTTGCTTTTAAGAAAGAGGCTTTTCACATGCCATTCTTAGAAGAGACTATGATTCTTATTTTTGGCCTGGGAGGAAAGTAGATATATCATTCATGCAAAAAAGAGGATATAGAGTATAAAACATTTGAAAGGATGATAAAGTGAATACTGAATTAAGAAATAGAATGTTGTTAGGGGTGCCTGGGTGGCTTAATGGTTAAGCGTCTGCCTTTGGCTCAGGGCGTGGTCCCCGCGTTCTGGGATCGAGCCCCATATCAGGCTCCTCCGCTGGGAGCCTGCTTCTTCCTCTCCCACTCCCCCTGCTTGTGTTCCCTCTCTCTCTGGCTGTCTCTCTCTGGCAAATAAATAAATAAAATCTTAAAAAAAAAAAAAAAAGAAATAGAATGTTGTTAGCACCTCAGAAGCTCCCTGTTGTGCTTTGTGCCCATGGTAGTTCTCCCTCACCCTTACAGGTAATTGTCATCCTGACCTGTGGCGTTCATTCCCTTACTCTTCTTTATAGCATTGTTATAAGTATCTGCTCTTAAAACACAGTTTGGTTTTGCTTGAATATAAATGGAATCATGCTTAATCATATTATTTACATTCTTTTCTCTCTGGCTTATTTTGTTCCGTGTAATGTTTGTGAGTTCTGTCCATGTTGATGTGTGTGGTTGTAATTTATTCATTTTCATTGCTACAGTACTACATTTTATTCATGTATTACAGTTTACCTGTTCTTATTTTAAGGATATTTGAGACATTTGAGTTGTTTTCTCTTTGGGGCCATTATGAATATTGAATCCATGGACAGTTATTGTAATTATTGGAGTATTTGGATTTATACATACTATACTATTTTTTAAAAATCAGTTTTATCGAGGTAAATTTATGCACAATAAAATGAACCCATTTTGGGGCGCCTGGGTGGCACAGTGGTTAAGCGTCTGCCTTTGGCTCAGGGCGTGATCCTGGCGTTGTGGGATCGGGCCCCACATCAGGCTCCTCCGCTGGGAGCCTGCTTCTTCCTCTCCCACTCCCCCTGCTTGTGTTCCCTCTCTCGCTGGCTATCTCTATCTCTGTCAAATAAATAAAAAAAATCTTTAAAAAAAATAAAAAATAAAATGAACCCATTTTAAGAGTGCATTTCAGTGAGTTTGACCAATTTATATACCTGGGTAACTAATCAACACAATCAAGATACAGAACATTCCATCATCCAAAAAGTTTTCTTTGTGCCCATTCCAGTTGATCTCCATTCCTACCCCTGGCCTCAGGTAAACCACTGATCCATCTTCAGTCACCATACATTGGATGTGTCTTTTCTAGAGTTTCGTATAAAGGGAATCGTATAGCATGTACTCTTTTGTTTCTGGTTTCTTTTGCTCAGCTTAATGTGTCTGAGATTTATTCATGTTGCTTATATGAATCAGTATTTCATTGCTTTGTATTACTGAATAATATCCTACTGTAAGTATATACTACAGTTTTATCTAGTTACCTATTGATGAACATTTTGGTTGTTTCTGCCTTTGGGTTATTATGAATAAAACTGCCATGAACCTCTGTATGAAAGTCTTTTTGCGAACGTGTATTTTAATCTCTTGGGCAAATACCCGGGAGTAGATGTCCTGGTCATACAGTAAGTATATATTTAACTTCATAAGAAACTGCTAAGCTGTTTTTCAAAGTAGTTGAATCATTTTACATTCCTTGTAGCAGGGCATAAGAGTTCCAGTTCCTTTGCATCCTTGCCAACATTTGGTATTGCCAGTTTTTTTTACTTTAGCGATTTTGGTGGATATGCAGTACCATTTCATTTTGGTTTTAATTTCATTCTGTGTTTCCCCTCAATGACTGAGGATGAAGAGTATCTTTTCTTGTGCTTATTTGCCATTTGTATATTTTCTTTGGTGTGCGTTTAAATCTTCTGCGCATTTGAAAAATCAAGTTGTTTGCCTTTGTTATGAAATTTATTAAGAGTTCTCTCTATAATCTGGATATAAGCCCCCGTCAGATATCTATCTATCTATCATCTATCTATCTATCTATCTATCTATCTATCTATCTATCTATATCTATCTATCTATCTATCATCTATCTATGTCTATCTATCTATCTATCTATCTATATATTTCTTAAGATTTTATTTAATTGAGAGAGAGAGCATGAGAGTGGGGTGAGGGGCAGAGGGAGAAGCAGACTCACTGCTGAGCAGGGAGCCCGACTCGGGACTCCATCCTGGGACTCCGTGATCAGGACCCAAGGCTAAGGAAGGCGCTTAACTGACTGAGCCACCCAGACGCCCCCAGATGTGTATTTTATAGATATTTTATCCCAGTGCTTTCTCATTACTTGTTTTGTTTCCGTTTTTCTTCTTTCTTACTTTCTTTTGGATTTCTTTTTCCACTCTTTCTCCGCCTTTCCCTACTAGTTTCCTTTTCTTTTATTAGTTGTTACCCTAGGAACTTAAGCATGTGCACTTACCTTGCCAAAAGTCAAGTTATGCAGGATTTTCACTCTCCCCCCAGATAATACAGCAACTATGGAATACTTAATTTCCAATCATTCTCTTCTCACTATGTCTCCAATTTATATGCTGTCATTGTCACGTATTTTCATTTCTTTTTTTCCTTTTAAACCCTCCAGGACAAATTGTTGTTGTTGTTGTTTATTTTGTTGGTAAATGTTTGCTTAAACCCACCCATATATTTACTACTTTCTTTTCATTTCTTTTTGCATTTCAGACCTACCACCTGGGATCATTTTCTTTTTGCCTGAAGTATATTCTTTAGAACATATTTAGTGAAGTTTGTTTGTTTGTTTATTTATTTGGAAGAGAGCGAGCACCCACGTGAGCCCATGAAATGAGGGGCAGGGAGGGACAGAGGGAGAGGAAGAGGGACAAGCAGAGTCCACTCTCAGTACGGAGCCTCAAGGCAGGGCTCTATTCCATGACCCTGAGATCATTACCTGAGTCAGACGTCCAACCGATTGAGCCACCCACGTGCCCCTAGTGAAGTTCTTTTGATGACAAAATTTTTTCAGGTTTTATTTGTCTGAAAAGGCTTTATTTTCCTTATTCCTAAAAGACCTATGTTCACTGGTAGTAGAACTCTAGGTTAACAGTTATTTTTCCTTCAGCCCCTGTTTGAGATAATTCACTCTCTCTGGGCTTTCACCATTGCTGATTAAAAGCCAACCATCAGTCAAATTGTTTCTCTTTTATTTTATTTTTTATTTTTTTATTTTTTAAAAGATTTTATTTATTTATTTGACAGAGAGAGAGCACAAGCAGGGAGAGCAGCAGGCAGAGGGAGAGGGAGAAGCAGGCCCCCTGCAGAGCAGGGAGCCCAATGCAGGACTCGATCCCAGGACCCCCGGATCATGACCTGAGCCAAAGGCAGACACTTAACTGACTGAGCCACCCAGGTGCCCCAAATTGTTTCTCTTTTAAAAGTAATCTGTTCTCTCTAGATGTTTTCCAGGTCTTTACAAAAAAATGTTTTTTAAATTTTTTAAACTCTTTGATGCTGTTCAGTTTTAGTGATTTGTCTAAGCTTGGATTTATTTTTAATTTTTCTTGCTAGGGATATGTTGGACTTCATCTATCTGAGAGCTGGTTTCAACAATTTGGGAAAATTGTTAGCTTCTTTTTAAAAATATTGTATCTGCCCATGCTTTCTCTTCTGTGATTCTGCTGAGTCAAAGGTTAGATTTCACTCTGTCTTTAACGTTTCTTAAACCTTTCATTTTTATGACTTTGTATTTGTATGTGCTGCATTCCAAATGACCCTTTCAGTTCACTGAATCTTTCCTTAGCTTTATCTAATGTGATAAATATGCCCCACTGAGATTTTTACTTCAATTATATATTTTTATTTCCAGATATATTTTTTTCAGATCTGCTCTTTTTTTTTTTGTAGGTTCTTGTTCCCTGAACATATTTGTGAGCTTGTCTTTTATTTCTTTAAAATATATTAAACATGGCTATTTTAGAGACTCTATAAAGAAGGGGTCCTTTTAGGTGAATTTCTGCTAATCTCTTATTTCTGCTGTGCCTTGTTTCCTGTGCAATTAAATTTTTTTTCCTGTAATCTTATTTTGTTTGGAATTTCATTAGTGGGAATTCTTGGAAATCTGGGATGAAAATGGGAAAAGGACTTGGGTTTGCTTTTATCTGCAGCCTGGTGGTGGGCAATCTAAAATAATCACTCTAAATTAAAGTATCTGCTTGAGGGTTTACAGACCACTCAGGTAATGTGAATTCAGACTGCAAACTCCTATGAGGGCTTGTGCATGGCCCATGTTTTCAGTGCAGTATTTTTTCTCTTCTAGTCAGCCCCAGGGTTTGACATAGTCAGTTTTCCAGCTGTCTTTTCAAGGGGCTTTATTTCTGCCTCACCCTCATGCCTTGGAGGTAGCTCTGTGGGATGCCAGCTGAATGGCAGAGGTCTTGGGCACTCTCTTAGGTTAGCTGTACCCATGAAGCCTTGGAAACCAAAGCTCAAGTTCATCAGGAGGCAAGTGTTCTTAGGGTAAAGTTCGGCTGTATTCCACTTACATCTCTAGTGTCCCATCTTTACTCAATCTCTGACCAGAAGATTCCTTTTTAATTTCCTAACTCATGTATGCTTTCTAAAAAGATTTTTAAAATACTTTTTCAAGGATAATTAGTCATTTCCTTGGGAAAGTAGATCAAGGTACCTAGTCTGCCTGACATGTTATTAGAGGAAATGCTGTGACTCCTTTTTTTCTTTTAACCACCAGGCATGAGCATTTGTGTAACTCTGCTTGAGCAGTGCGACTGGGGCACCCATATCCAGGATGGCAAGGGCATGTAGGCTGCTTTTCAAGAGTAGCTCTTTTTCCAGCTCCTTCAGTCTAGTTTTACGGCAGATGGTGTTAACTGGGCTCACATTTTAAAAATTTTTCCAAGGGGTGTTCAAGGTATGGGCTACTTAGAAGGCTAATTGGGTGAGGAAGAAAGGTAAAGGGAAGGGAGAGGGAGGCCTGCAGCTGAAATGACAGAAACCATTTATTACCAAGAGGGTCTGAGCTAGAGATCTGGAAAAGAGTGCTCTCTAGTTTCAGCCACATTACATTACATATCTGGTGAACGCTGTTGGCCCATAAAATCCTTTTCATTAGTCAGGGCACTCTGTGCTTTTATTCTTGACTTCTGCTGTTCTTAGAGCTGTTGGGTTTGCTTGTATGTCTCCGTTTCCTTTTTAGAAGGCAGACTGTCACATATTTAGAAATTTATTTACTTAATTGCAGTTTTCTGGCTTCTTTAGGCCCGTCTTCAGATATAGGACTCCCATCTTGAAGCTTATTTCAGAAAATGCCCGTGTGATCCCTTGCCCTAAGTGCCAACAGCAGATGCAGCAGTTGACACGCTGTAGGGAATTTCCAACTGCTGGGCAGGTTTCTGAAATCCAGACACGTGCTGTTCACACTTTGGCTTCTGAAGCAAGGATCAGCAGTTGAAGAGGGGAGGGGCTGGCAGGGGACTGGAGAGAGAAAGATCTTACAATGCCTGCCCAAGGCTTACGGCTGTGTCAGCTTGCTTCATCCCTTCTCCAGCTGGCGTTGGCAGGGTAGAGTAAATCACTGTAGAGTGGTTATGAGCCGAACTCACTGGGGGCTTCTTTGAGGCACACCTGTGACGTCATCTTGTTATCACTGCTTGTTCTGAATAACCTCTTTTCACCTCTCCCCTGAGAAAGGGTGATGCCCAGAACTCGTGTCAGGGCAATGAGCAGAGAGAAATGTTTGGTAATCATTATTTTGAGATGCCTGCTAAGGACACAATTGCAGGCCGTTGACAAATTCTTTAAGATTCCACACTGGAAGAGAAAATCGTCTTTGCAAACATGGCCTGCATACCCCGTATTCTTTTTAAACTTGAAGAGAAAGACAATTCAGAAAGACTTGAAACTCCTAAGTGGTCTCTCTTGATCCCCCTGTCTCCCCCTCTAAACACGCACATACACACACACACACACACACACACACTGCTCTCTATACAACAGTGATTCTTTTAAAAACATCAGATCATGTCACTCTGTTTAGAATCCTCCACTGGCTTCCCATTTCAGAGTAAAAGCCATAGTCTTTACAAGAGAACTCCCCCTCCTCCCCACCCTCCCACATCGCCTCTCTCTGACCTCATTTGCTGCTACTGGTCTCCCCCTGGCTTGCTTAGTGTGCTTCAGCCACACTGGCCTTCTTGCAGGTCCTCTGATGAGCCAGGGATTCTCCCACCTTTGAACCTTTGCATTAGCAATTTTCTCTACTTGGAATGCTCTGCTTCAAGCGCTCTGCATGGCAGATACCTCACCTCCTGTAAGTCTACTGAAATAATCCTGCCATGATGCCTACCCCAATCATCCTAGTAACACTGCGGCACTCCCGCCCTGAACTCCTTGATCGCCTCCATCATGCTCAGTTTTCTTTTTTTTCACAACTTGTGTTCTAAATACTAAATAACTTATTTTTTGTGCATATGTTTATTACCCATTTTCTCCTACTGCTCTTCTGCCAGAATGTAAACTCGCTGCAGTTAGAGATCCTTGACCTGTTTTATTCTCTGATGTATTATGAGCCTCAAGAGCAGTGCCTAGTGTGCTGTAAGTTCTCAGTAAATATGCTCAACAAGTCAGGCTGGGCAATGGAGATTGAATGGTAAGGCCAGGAGCATCTGTTATTTGGGGTCGTTGCTCATAATCTTACCATCTTTCCTTGTTTTTTGTTATGGTGACATTTCGGAAAATACAATTTCCAAGTACAAATTTTATATCCTGACATTCAAATACATTAAATGTGTTTTGGTATTTACTGCTGATCCTGGAGTCAATGTCTTTGGGGCTCTGGAAAGCAAAATTTCTTGGAGAACAGCGTAAGTTCTATCCTTTTTCATACCCTAAGTCTTCCATCATTTATTCTGTGTTCTTTCTTCCTGCGTATAATTTTCTTTAATTTCTCCTTCTTTACTCATTTACCGTATTTTTACTCTCATTTTCCGTATTTTTACTCTCATTTTACTGGCGCAATTCTGTCCTGTTTATATAAACCAAATAATATTTTTAAAAGATTTAACATTTTGGGTTTTGTTGAGAGTACCAAAACAAATAGGAAAAAAGCTGGAAACCACCTGTAAACCAGCTTCCCAGCAGTGACATTCATTCCTATATGTATGTGTGAATTCAGGTTCCTTTTTAACACGGTTGAAAAAATACTGAATATAAAATGTTTGATTCTACTGTTTTCACTTAGAGGTATTCACTTACAAAATTCTTTATAATCCTGTTTAATGGCTAAGTAATGTTCTCATATGAATATGTTAACATTCACTTAATCCTTACCCTGTTTACAGACATTTTTTTCCTACTTTTCTAGTATTGTGAATAATGCTATAATTAACATCTTTGTACATAAAACCTTTGTCTTCATTTCATATTGTTTTATTAGACTGTATTTTTAGAAGCTCGGTTTTTGGGTTAAAGGGTTTGAAGTCTTCTAATGCTTTTGATACGTGATGCTGGATAACTTTCTTGAGAAGTTGTGCCAGCTTACTCTTAAACAGCAGTGTTTGAGAATGCCCAGCTACCACCTCTTGCTGGCATTAAAGTGTTTTTAATGTTTTATAGCCTTTGGCACAATGTAGGCATTCGTATATTTATTAAATAAATGATAGAAGAAAACCCATCTTTTTTTTTTAATAGGCTTTCTTTTTTAGAGAAGTTTTAGGTTCATAGCAAAATTGATTAGAAAGAACAGAGAATTTCCCATAGACCGTCTGCCCCCAGACATGCAGAGTCTCCCCCACTGTCAACATTGGGAAGCAGAGTGGTACATTTGTTACGATCGGTGAACCCGTATTGTGCATCAGTATCACCTACAGCCCATAGTTTACATTAAGGGTCACTGTTGATCTTGTACATTCTGTGGATATTGACAGGTGTATAATGACATGTATCCACCATTGTATTATAATACGAATTTATATACGAATATGAATATATAAAACGAATAGTATAATAAGAATTTCACTGCCCTTAAACTCCTCTGTGATCTGCCTGTTCATCTCTCCCTCTCCCTAACTTCCGGTAACCACCGATTTTTGTACTGTCTCCATAATTTTGCCTTTTCTAGAATGTCATATAGTTGGAATCATACAGTATGTAGCCTTTTCAGATTGGCTTCATTTGCTGATAAACATTTAAGGTTCCTCCACATCTGGGGCACCTGGGTGGCGCAGTCGTTAAGCGTCTGCCTTTGGCTCAGGGCGTGATCCCGGCATTTTGGAATCGAGCCCCACATCAGGCTTCTCCGCTAGGAGCCTGCTTCTTCCTCTCCCACTCCCCCTGCTTGTGTTCCCTCTCTCGCTGGCTGTCTCTCTCTGTCAAATAAATAAATAAAATCTTAAAAAATAAATAAATAAAATAAGGTTCCTCCACATCTTTTCATGGCTTGATAGCTCGTTTGTTTTTAGTGCTGAATGATACCGTATTGTCTGAATAAACCACAGTTTATCATTTAACATACCGAAGGCCATCTTGGTTGCTTCTTAGTTTTGGCAGTTATGAATAAAGCTGCTATAAACATCTGTAGTCAGGTTTTTATGTGGGCATAGTTCTTGACTCATTTGGGTAAATCCCCAGGAATGAGATTACTAGATCATATGGTAAGACTATGTTTAGTTTTGTAGGAAACTGCTAAACTGTTTTCCAACTTACCTTGTTTTAAATTGGGTTATCTTTAGGAGTGCCTGGGTAGCTCAGTAGGGGCACCTGGGTGCTTAGTTGGCTAAGCTTCTGACTCTTGATTTCAGCTCAGGTCATTATCTTGGGGTGGTGAGATCAAGCCCTGCATCAGGCTCTGAGCTGGGCGTGGAGCCTGCTTAAGATTCTCCCTCCCTCTTCCTCTGCCCCACCCCTTGCTGCTTGCTCTCTTCCTCCCTTCCTCCCTCTCTCCCTCTCTCTCTCAAGTAGATAAATAAATAAATGCATTTCTTTGATTATTGGTGAGAAATGGACATTTTCTTCCTTTTTTAAAAAAACTGTTTATAGTTCTCTGTGGCCTTATTCTCTGCTCATTTTTCCATTCCAACCTAGTATCTTTTGTATCAATTTATTTGAGCTTTACAGATGGTAAATATAACAAGTCCTTTCTGTGTTTACTGGTAATTTTCTTATTTGTGTTTGATTTTCAAATATGTTTATTGTCTTTTTAGTATAAAAGTTTTAAATTTTTATTTAGTTAAAAATGTCATTCTTTATCATTTGTAATTTATTCCATTGCTCTTAAGCTTTATAAGGTCTTTACACTGGAGAAGTTTTTAACTAGCTCTGCAAATATATTTTCATTTGCATCAGCTGGAGGGAATTCTAGCACTATTTGTTAGGTAATGTCTTTCATTTGGGAAGAGATATGAGGAACCCTGCATGCTTAATAATGTGACAGCAACATTGTGAGAGATTTTTGGGGGGCTCGAACCCGTGACTCTGAGATCAAGACCTGAGCTGAGATTAAGAGTCAGAGGCTTAACCGACTGAGCCAGCCAGGTGCCCCTGTGAGAGTAGATCTTTTGCATCAGATATAAAAGTTCTAACCAGCATATCAGCATGGTGTATATATCACTTTGAGTGGGATAAGGTTGGAGTCATTATGAACTGCATTGTCAGGGTCAGACCTTGTACTTCAGCTCACCTCATCTTAGGTGAAAACTTGCCAGCTGGGAATGGTTTAAGCTTGGAAAGTTAGCATGGGTATGTCAGTGAGTAGTCATTTTGTCCTGCCATTTCAGGGAGGAAAGACTAGGGTTGCCTTTTGTGGCTCTCCTTCTTTTCACTAATGAATCATCTGTGCATTTATAGACTGTTCGTACTGAGGAAGTACATCTTTGAAGTACATCTTTCTTTTGGAGTAAAAACTTTTGGAGTAGGGGCACCTGGGTGGCTCAGTCGTTAAGCATCTGCCTTCGGCTCAGGTCATGATCCCAGGGTGCTGGGATCGAGCCCTGCATCCGGCTCCCTGCTCAGCGGGGAGCCTGCTTCTCCTGCTCCCACTGCCCCTGCTTGTGTTCCCTCTCTCGCTGTGTCTCTGTCAAATAAATAAAATCTTAAAAAAAAAAACAAACCAAAAAACGTTTGGAGTAAACCATCTTTTGAGCTGAGTACCGAAGGAGTAAGGCTGTGCCAGTAGGGGCCCTTGATCCACCAGTGAATGGGACCACACTCAGAGACATTTGCATACAGGTGCTTCCCATATCTCTGATGGTCTTTTTCATTGGTTAGTCTTGGCTTTGGCGGTACTATGGAGGGTGTATTGAGAGCAGCATTTCTGCTGAGTCAGTGTGTCTGACCATCCTAGGTTTAGAGATATGCAGAAGAGTAGAGGGTGATGAGATATTTTTGAAATTTCTTCGGTTTAAGGAACTCAGAGAGAGGTATATAGGGGTGGAACAGATGTATGTTGCCCTGTATGGAGTCAGGTCATGACATTTCTGTTTTCTGGGTGATTGATCTTGGGGGTGTGGTCATCTACCAAAAATGTGATCTCTCTTTTCTCTGAAAGTCATGTGGTGTTGTGGTTGTGAATTTTATAATTAATCTCATTTGTGTAATGTTATACATACATTTATTTAAAAAGACTGATGGATGTACCTCAGAATTTAATTATGTTTCTCTAGGGTGGTAGAATTAATGGGTATTTAAATTTTTCTTTTGTTTTCTCTGCTGTTTTTTCAAGTTTCCTGTAATTACAATATTTCTGTAAGAAATGTATTTTTAGAAATTGTAATGACAAAAAGTATTTGAAGTTAGATAAAACTAGGTTCTAATTCTGATTGTGTTATTTGCTGTATTATACAGATTACTTAACCACTTCTCAGTCTGTTTTTAGATCTAGTCCCTTGTGCATAGAAGACATTTAAAAAGTAGTAAATGAATTATACCTTCTTATATGGTGTGTGTGTGCATGTGTGTAATATGGAATATTACTCAGCCATCAAAAAGAATGAAATCTTGCCATTTGCAACAATGTGGATGGAGCTAAAGTATATTATGCTAAGCAAAATAATCAGAGAAAGACATACAATATGATTTCACTCATACGTGGGAATTTTTTTTTCAGGTTTTATTTATTTATTTGACAGAGAGAGAGACAGCGAGGGAGGGAGCACAAGCAGGGGGAGTGGGAGAGGAAGAAGCAGGCTTCCCTCAGAGCAGGGAGCCTGATGGGGTGCTCCATCCCAGGACGCTGGGATAGTGACCTGAGCCGAAGGCAGACGCTTAACGACTGAGCCACCCAGGCGCCCTCATATGTGGAAATTAAGAAACAATTTAAGAAACAAAACAAGTGAACATATGGGAGAGGAAAAAAAGAGGGGAACAAATCATAAGAGACTCTTAATGACAGAGAACAAAAAGGGGTTATGGAGGGAGGTGGGAGGGGGATGGGCTAGATGGGTAATGGGTATTAAGGAGGGCACTTGTTATGATGAGCATCGGGTTTTGGATATAAGTGACGAGCCACTGAATTCTGCTCCTGAAAGCAGTATTGCACTGTATGCTAACTAACTAGAATTTAAGTAAAAATTTGAAAAAAAAAATGAATTAAACCTTTTTGCTATGGTATGTTTGCCATGGATTTGCCAGTTTTTCTCACCTTCCCTTAAGGGGAGGTGGTTTTCTCTTTTGAACTTCGAATTTCAAACAAAGCAACTTGGTTTTGAGGGTTTACCAACTTTTGTTTCTTTTGACATTGCTGATTCTTCGAACTCTCTTCTTTCATTCCAGAGGAACCAACAACTTGGTAGATAGGTCAAGTAGAGAACATTCCACTATTTTAGAAAATGAAGTTATTTTATCTTCATAAAATGCATAGATCTCTCAACTAGAGTATGTACTCCATGAGGACAAAAGACTATGGTATTTTATCAAATGCCTTACAGTGTTCAAGGTAGATTTCAAAATTACGTACTTAATCAGTAATGGTCGATTGATTGATTAACTTAGGGTCTGGGATTGTGTAAAATGAGTTTAGTCATGTAAGAAATTATATTTAAATTATACTTATATGTGAGTTTATATATAATGAGTTCAGGCATATAACAAATTATATTTACATTCTTTTAAACTGCCTTATGTAAGCTCCATGATGATAAAGCCATCAGAGAACTCTTTGAGATGGTAATGCTACAGGAGACTGCTTTGAGAAGCCAAGATTAGAATCTGTAATATAATTTTCCCCCTTTTTTCTAGCCCCAAACTATGGGGATTCTCCCTCTGAAGACATTAGGAAGCCAAATATATAAAGAAATTCCTGTTAATTAATTAATACTCTTTAGCCGCTGATGCTCCTTTGCAAGAGAGACTGGAGCAGCTCATTCAGCCACTACGGTACCTGCTGTCAGAGTTTCGCCCTTACTTTGAGGCCCTTAAAGGCAAAGAGAGTCCTGTTAGGAAGTGGTAGAAATGCCTCCACATATGTGTGCTATTTCTTTAAAAGAAAGTCTAACGGAAGTGATGCTGTAGGGAACATCTGCACTTGGGGCTGAGTGGAGAGAGCGAGATGCGCTGCAGCTGGTGTAAGGGCCTGGCAGGCTGAGGCACTGCTGTCTATTGGGGTTTACTTCTGTCTACATTGAAACATGGCTTGAGAGGGGGTTGGTGGCCTGCTGCCAGCCTCAGTTAGCCTGCCCTTCTCTTTCCTCTTTCCTCCTCACTACTCCCCCCCCCCGCCCCAGCTCCCCTCCCTCATGCTTTAAAGTCACATTTCCAGGCCAGACGTAGAATTAATCTCTGGGCACTTCACATTGCTGGCAGCTGAAAGCAGGATGTGGGATCTTTTTTTTTTTTTTTCTCTTTCTCTCTCTCTCTGCGTCTTGGCTGACTTTTTTACCTCTCGAAGAATTTGGAAGGCCGTGAGATCCCCCCCCCCCAAGTACTGTGGAGTTTTTCAGCACGCTGATCACCCTGCTGCGGCTTCACCCTAATAGACTTCATATGTTGATGCAGTTGACATCAGTATCAAACTATTTTACATGTGATCTGGTGTATTTCCTGAGGAAATCTGCAAGATATTTATTAAGAACTAATAAAATAAACCTCTCCATGAGTTTTTAGGTAGTTTTCAATTTTTCATGTCTCTCTCGTTTCCTCTTATCAATGAGCTGCTATTTTCTCTCTACTCTGACCATCACAAAAGGAAACAAAAATAAATGTTTTAAACTGTTCCTGAAGGGACAGAGAGAGAATAGTTCTGCCATGATGTATCAGCCGGGGCTATATTTTTAGTGCAGCATTGTAGAAACTAAAAATATCCTGTTATAGTGGATCCTTTTTATAGGTCTGTGTGTGTGTGTGTGTGTGTGTGTGTTTATAATGTTGTACGCACAAGTGCCTTTGTGCATCAGCAGCCGCTCTTCCCATTACAGCTGGACTCCATTAGTCCTTGAAAATTAATGTAATCCCAGTTAAGAAAAAAATTAATTACTCTACCAGAGCTGCATTTTATCCAAAGCTAGTGTTAGCTCCCTAGCTGGCAGCTTAGTTTGAGAGGCTCCAGGGGCCTATGGAGTTGTGGCTTTGGTATCACAGCATTTGCTGCTGTGTTTTTCCTGTTGAGAGCATTCCTCAGTTCTTTAGGGTGAGACATGTGGCACGCAGAGAGTAACTGCAGACCCCTCTGCCTCAGTAAAATGCCATGTTCCATTCTGGTCATCCCCCAAAGGGTTGTCTGCTACAGGGTTAACTCACCTGCCAGAGCAGGTTTTCTTATCAGGATTCTTTTAAGAAGAGATTCTTTGGCAGTGGTTGATTTTTTAGTGTTCTCTGGAGGAGAAATACCGTTTGTCAAAGTCCAAGAGATGCATGGGATTTACCTACGAGGGTTCTTCGAGGACAGTTAAGAACGAAGGTCACGTTTGTCCTTACTTTTTGTCTGAAGTTGGACTAGTCTGCTTAATACACACCTCTTATGTAAATGAGTATGTCAAAGTTGACTGCTGGCTTCTAGTCAGACTTCTCAGCACCAGCCTGGATGAGGGGCTGCCTGGCTTGGCGTGTGAGTAACGTCTCCAGCTTTGTAATCAGTGTTCTGGGATGAGGTGCAGGGCATAGCCCAGAAGTCGTTGCTGTCTGCCTCGCCTTCACGGTACAGCTCTTTTGCAATTAGTTGCCTGTGTTTGTTGTTGTTGTTCTGTTTGTTTTTCCTCCTTAGGGTCTGGATTGGGGTGGAAGGGTAGAGTGGGATAGGTGGGAAGGAGGGTTGTTTGTTTCCTTACTGGTCAGACTCTCCAGGGTTTCTGCTGAGAGTCCGGCCAGGGTCCATCTGTGTTGGACTGCAGTTCTCTTTTTGTACTGAGCTGGGGTGTGGGCAGCATAGGCCTGTGCAACTCGTGACAGGCCTCCCCAAATCCCATGATGGCATGGATCCTCATGGTGCTGTTCAGAACAAAAACAGGGTTAGTGCCCTTTTGTTTCTTTTTGGGCATGGGCTCTGAGGCTCGTCCGTGGACCTCGTGTTCTCTTCTGCTGGTGACTCCAGGTCCTCCTCTGATCCCCTCCTCATCATCCCCCAGCTGACAACTAGTTGAGCCCCTGGCTTCCTGTACTTGATCCCCAGGCAGTGTAGTTCAGTAAAAGTAGTAATTAGTCCTTTTACAAATTTATTTTATTAGTGAAGAGGGTTGGTAGGTAATGGGCTGTAACTCTAACACAGCCAGTTTAGAGATTAATAAAAAATTTAAAAAGAGCAATTTTTACCAGAGGCAGTGGGCCTGTTATTTTGAGTTCTCAGCTGAGCCGAAATCAGAGCAGCGTGGGACCCATGGCGGCCTGGCTGCTGGGAGATGCAGAGCCACGTTCCTTGTTGTTACAGTCTGTGCAGTGCCCGTCCTTGAGGGTGTTTTACGCTGGCATTGGAAAAAAGGAAACCTTGTTTTCCAAGAACTCTGCTCTCTCTCAGCTTGATAAGCATTTAAAAATAAAAGCTGCACAATTGAAATTGGCAGTGCATCCTCATTCTTTTGTCTCTCTGTTTATTTTTTTCCCTCATCCCTCAACATGTGTGCTACAGCCCATGGTTATTACACCCTCAAGAATGATGGCCTGGAACTCAGCAAACTTGCACCAGGGTCTGCCCGCCCTCCTTTCGGCTGTTTGAAGCTGGCGGAGGCACCGGGACCCAGTACTGAGAGGTCTGGTGGATCAGCCTCAGCAGCTCCATCTGTGGCACATTTCCCTTTTCCCCTGAAGCTTCTGCCTGGAATTTTTAGCTTCTCCAGAATCCTGATTGTCAGCTCAATCTTTCTTGTTAGTTTTTGCAGTTAACTTAATTGATTTGTTTACCTCTCCATTGGAGGAGCTCAAAAAGAAAGTGCTTTGGCACTAATCAGGAGCAGTCCTGGCTTTTTCAAAAGATTCTTGTGAGCTAAAATTTTTTAATACCCAGGGAGAAAAAAAGCTGCTATGGCTTAGGGTAGGGTGACGGTAAGTCCTGGTTTGCCCAGAGATAGATCCTGTTTATGAATCATTAATAGCACACCCTTTCGTTCTCACAGATAGCCCAGTTTAAGAGATAAATTTTAGCATCACCCTAGCTTAGATGAATTTAGCAAAAAACAAACAAAATCACTCACTCACTACAAACTGTTAATACTTTGTCTAGAAATGTAATGGCTTGTAAGTCAGTGCCAAGCCCTGCCCTCATTGCATGCAGATTCCACTGGAGTCATGCACATGTGACCTCAGAAAGAATTGCCATATCTCTGGCTCTGTGAGTGAAGACTGGCCTTCCTGCTTGAGTAGGGCCTAGTAAAGCCAACTTTGAAACACCATGTCACTTGTTCTAGCATTTCTGATTATCACTGCCTAGTTGGTTGAGTCAGAACCTGGAGTTAGTTTTTGGTGGGGTGTGGTTTCAGGTTTGCAGACTTCCCGGTTGATGCCTGTGACGGGTTGGTGCCTGATGTAACTAAATAGGGTGTTACTTCAGGTTAGTAGTCCTTGTTTTTGCTCAGCTGGTTGGGCTGAACCTGGTATTACTGTTTCCCAAAGAATATTTTTGGTTTGAAAACTGAAGGTCAGCAGTTCGCAAGTGCCGAACTGAAAGCCAGCTCTGTGGTTTGTCTTGTGCCACTGGGCCAGCAGCACCGCAGCCCTGATCGATGGATCTGCAACAATATGAGACCACGAGCAGCAACTGCCAGACAAAACTCCGTCTCACCCCATTTCCCTGTCCAACCTGTCTCTCTGCCCAGATCCCCTTTCTTTTTCCTTGTATGTCTGTCTCACTCTTGGTTATGTATTTTACTTTTTTGAGTCTATCTTTTTCCATCTCCCTGTCTCTTTCCATAACAGTTTTTAATAATGTTTTAGTTAGTTCCAGCCTTTTCCCTGAATGGATCCCATTGGAAAATGCAATTGAAAGGAAATAGTTATACACTTCCCTTCCTTTGAAAGTCTGTTGGCACCTCTTCCAGCACAGTAAACCATACAACATGTATTTTCAAAGTTTCCAAACACAGACATGCTGGCGTTAAATTTATGAAAAAATATTTTATTCAGCTGTATGGTAACTGTGACTTTCAGAGATGCTGCTCCGATTTGAAATTGGTGTTGACTTTTGGGACTCCCAACAGGTTTATAGATCTCTGTGGGAAATATAGCCCACAGAAACACTGGCTCTTGGGGAGTCCACGATGCTTTGTGCCATGGCCTTTGATTACAGGTTGGGCAGGAGGAGTCCGGGCAAGAGATGTAGATGTGGGCATCCCCAGCCACACCCAGAGAAAAACAGAGAAAGTCAGTGAGTCACTGATGAATATTGCATGGCTTTGTTGTGCATAGAAGCAGAAGGTGAATTCCTTCTGTTCGTAGAAGGTAAATCTTTCTTTTTATTACTCCAGCTGAGGACTGGAGGTCAAATAACACCTGTTTGTGTGGTATGTTATTTACTTTAGAATGCCATGGCTAAGAAGAGAGTGTTTATTTGTATTCAAAGCAGTGATGACGTTGCTAATATCTGTAAGTGATGACGTCACTCCTCCCTTTTTATTATAGGCCAGTGCCAAAAAAGAAAAAAATATTAGAATCAGTTCTGTGTATTTAAACATCTGTGGGTTTGACTGAGGTTTGAATTTGGTCCATAAGGACACTGATCCTTCTCAAGGATCCTGGCTATTTATTCAGAAGATCCCTGGGAATGTTCTTGATAGAAGCCTTTCAGAAGGGGGTTTCTTCCAAATTGCTCAAGCAGCTCAACTCTGTATTGGCTCACTTAGGTTTATGTAGCTAAGGTTTATGTGCCATTTCAACTTTCCTTTGGTCGCCAGCCTAACATTGGGTCTGCTGCAGGGCATTCGGATAGATTCTGTGCCTGCTGCCATAGGACAGAAGCTGCCAAAGACAACCCACCAAAAAGTGGAGAATCCTGCAGGCTCTGTGTCCCACTCAGTTCAGTTAACAAGTTTGTTAAGCATCCATTCTGTGTCTCATTCTTCTTAGCTTTTGGGGTAGCATTTGCCTTTGTTGACTGCAGACTTTTCAGAAATGCTTTCAGTGATCATAACTCTGTGTTCTCTCTGTTCTCCCCTTCCTCTTCACCTGTTTCTTGGGTCTTCCCTTTCTCATCCAGCGTCCTAAATATCAGCACTGACTAAAGATACCACCTTGACCTTCCTCTCTTCAGTCTTTTCCCTATTGGTGTATTGTAAAATCTCAGGGTTTTACCTGTCACATCTTAGTGGATTGCTCTCAAATCTCTTTCCTGCCCAGATCTTTTTCCTAAGCTTTGGCCCACATTTCTACCCTCTTGGGCATTATCACCTGGAATCTCAGGCTTATTAAAAATTTATGCATCCTGTTTTTCATGTGTTGCAAGTCAGGTTTCCCAGGAAGCAAACTCTTGAGATAAGATTTGCTATCCCCAGGAAGCTGCCTGGGGAATGCTCTCAGGGTCAGTACCTTGAGGGTGCATGGAAGAAGCAGGATAGGGCACAGGGAGAAGTTGAACTGCTCTGCAGCTGTAACAAAGGCTTTAGCCAGTCCTGTAAGGAGCTCTTCAGAATAGTCCCAGTTGGACCAAAGGGCCTGGATCTTTCTATGCTTTTATACCCCCTCCATCAACCAGTGAATGGATAGGAGTTACCCCTGGGAAGGGGGAGTGACATTGGGGAACTGCTTTTCTTCAGCTGAGAGCGAGCTGGGGAGAGGGATCAGCTGAGATCTGCTGCCAACACTCCTGGTAGTTGGGAGAATGAGTGTTTTAGTCCTGGGCAGTTCACCAAACCACCTCCTGCCCCTCCAGAACAGTCCGTCCTATGATGTTTCTGTTATCCGTACCAGCATCCTCCATATACTCAGGCTATCTCTGCCTCACTGTTTCTATTTTTACATTGAGGTATAATTCACAGAGAATAATACACAGCTTTTAAGTGTTCAGTTTGATGAATTTTGACAAGTGCCAACCCCACTTTTTATTCTTTTTTTTTCTTCTTTACCCTGTATGTTAGGAGTGTTTGAAAATAACAAGAACTATCTTGAAATAGCTTAAACAAGGAATGTATTGCAAGGAACCTGAGGACAAGGATATCGCCAGGCCTACAAAAGGGATTGGAACCAGGAAAGCTGTTTTCTTCTCCTCTGCTTCCTTCTGCGTATTTCTTGCTGTTCTACTTTCTCCCCTCCCTGGCAAATTAATTATTATATAATTTTTGTGTAATGCATCTTTACCAATAGATTTATCTCAACCTTTTCAGTGGCTCTCTCTTCCATTGTATGTATGTCCTATAATTTAAGAAATTCTCTATTCATGGACATTTAGGTTGTTTGCAGGCTTTTCCTGTCCAAACTATGTAGCAGTGAATTTCCTCATTCGTATCATTTCATACATTATGTCTTAAGATATTTTTCACTTTCTTTTTTGCTTTCTAGTTAACTACGTGCGTGAACCCTGTTAGATTTCAGCTCCTTGGGGGGTCTAGTTCATGTCTGATTCATCTCTGAAGGCAAAATGCCTAACACAGGGCCTTGCATATAGTAGCCACTTAGTAAAGGCTGACTGTGTGAATAAGGAAGTGAATTAATCCAGGACTTACTGACATACTACCTAGAACAGATTGTCTCCGATGATTAGGCCCTGTGGTAAGTGCTTGGGAATTACTGGAGTCTGTACTGTAGATCCTGCCTTAGTGGGATTTCCAGCCTAGTGAGGGAAGCTTGATGGATTGTGAAACCTGTGCTAGGACAGCTCTGAGCCATGTGCCTAGTGTGTGTTATAGATAGAAGAGGAGGCCTATCAGGCAGCACCATACAGGTTTCTTTTTTGTGGGGGAGAAGGAGGAGGATTGCATCGTGTGTTTGTTTTTTCAGAAAGCTGTGTAACAAACACCAGAACGGGTAACTGGCCCCAGGACCCCTTTATTGGAAGCTAATTCAGAGGCAGACTCTGCATGTCCGCTGACCTGAGAGAACCAACTGAATTGCATTTCTCTAGATTACTGACTTGGCCTAAAGGAGGGATAAGTGAAGAGAGAAGATGGTGACAATGTGAGAGGGAACAGAGATGGCAGGGGAGGGGCTAATGGGGGGAGGCGTGACAGGGAAAGACCAGAAAGGCGCTTATTGAGGGCCTTGTGTCCTAGAGAGAACTGGAAATCTTTTCTCCTGGAAGATCAGGTCAGGTCAGGAATCACCTGCACACTCTGAGGACAGATGGAAATGGTTTTGGAATGGGCTCCGTGGCTCTGATTGGTGCAATGGTTTCCATACCTCCAAATTAGCCCTGACCTTCAAAACACCGAGTGTCTGCTGGTTGAAGATGAACTGCTCTGTGCTCTCCTTCTGCTGGATGATGGTCTTCAGAAGCTCAGCTGGGCTCTGAAGGAGACTGTCTTGTTTGCATAGTTTGATTCTTAGTTCCAGAATTTCCAGTTTCATGTAATCTCTCATTTAGTTCCTGATCTTTGGGACTTGTGGGACTGAGAAGGCATATTGATATTTGGGACAGAGCCAGTGAAGGATGCAGTCTCTCACCTTGTCCCCAGGCAGCACAGGGCTGTGAGCACAGGAAGGCTGAGCAAGGTGTTGCAGGGAGAGAGGGAGGAGGAGTGGTAACAAAAAACATCTGGCGAGAAGATGGAGGAGGCTGGGAAGGAGAAAGAACTTGAAGAAGGGACTTAAATAATGGGGAGGAGAGAAGTAGGCTTTGGAGAGTAAGGGTGGGAGAATGGCCGTTTGGGGCCACAGAGGCAGGTTTGCCGTTTTATTACTTCTTGGCTCTTGTCATTCACTATCTTTTGGTGTGCCCACCCTTTTTAACTTTTTTTCCAGTTTTATTGAGAAATAATTGATATATATCACTGCATAAGTTTAAAGTGTACAGCATGATGGTCTGATTTACAGGTATTGTGAAATGATCACCACAATAGGTTCAGCTAACGTCCGTCTTCTCATAACATACAATAAGAAAAAAAGACTAAAAGAAAAATAAATGTATCCTTGTGATGAGAACTTCAGGATTTATTTTCTTAACAACTTTCCTGTAAATCATACAGTGGTGTTAGTTATAGTCACCAGGTTGTACACAGCATCCCTAGTACTTATTTAGCTTACAACTAGAAGTTTTCACCTCTTGACCACCTTCTCCATTCCCCCCGCCTGCTCCCCAACACCTTATCTCTGGTAACCACAAGTCTCATCTTTTTTTCTATGAGCTTGTTGTGGTGGGTTTTTTTTTGTTTGTTTCTTTTTTGTATCTTTTTTTTAGATTCCACATGTAAGTGAAACTGTACAGTATTTGTCTTTCTCTGATTTATTTTACTTATCATAATGCCTTTCTAGGTCTGTCCATGTTGCAAATGGTAGGATTTCCTATTTCCATTTTCTTGTGCTGAATAATATTCCGTTTTATACACACACACACACACACACACCCCGTAACTTCTTTATTCATCCATTGATGGACACTTAGGTTGTTTCCATGTCTTGACTATTGTAAATAATGCTGCTTTGAACATGGGGATGGAGGTATCTTTTTGAGTTAGTATTTTCATTACCCACAGACATACAATATTCCCAGAAGTGGAATTGCTGGATCATATGGTAGTTCTACTTTTAATTTTTTGAGGATCTTCCATACTGGTTTCCATAGTGTTTGCACCAATTTACAATCCCACCCAACAGTGGGTTCCCTTTTCTCCACATCCACATCAGCATTTGTTATATCTGGTCTTTTTGATGTTGGCCATTCTGACAGGCATGAGGTGATATCTCATTGTGGTTTTAATTTGCATTTCCCTAATAACTAGTGATGCTGAGCATCTTTTCATGTGTCTATTGGCCTTTTGTATATCTTCTTAGCAGAAATGTCTATTTAGGTCCTTTGCCTATTTCTTAACTGTTCTTTTTGTTTTTTTGCTATTGGGTGGTATGAATTTTTTATTTTAATTTTTAAATTTTATTTATTTTTGTGTGATTTTTTTCTATGTTTTGGCCATTAATCCCTTATCAGATACATGGTTTGCAGATTTTATTTTTCATTCCATAGGTTGTCTTTTCACTTTGTGGATGATTCCTTTTGCAATGCAGAAACTCTGTAATTTGATGTACTTGTTTATTTTTGCTTTTGTTGCTGTGCTTTAGGTGTCATATCTAAAAAATTATCACCAAGCCCCATGTCAAGGAGCTTTGTTCCTGTGTTTTCTTCCAGGAGTTTCATGGTATTGGGTCTTACATTTAAGTCTTTAATCCATTTTTTTTTTTTTGGTCTTTAATCCATTTTGAGTTAATTTTGTGAGTGGTGCTAAGATATGGGTCCAGTTTCATTCCTTTATATGTGAATATCCAATTATCTCAACACCATTTATTGAAGAGACTGTCTTTTTTCCATTGGGTATTTTTGGCTTTCTTGTCAAATGTTAGTTGACCATATATGCTTGGGTTTATATCTAGGCTCTCAATTCTGTTCCATTGGTCTATTCATCTGTTTTTATGCCGGTACCACACTGTTCTGATGACAGTAGCTTTATAGTATACTTTTTTTTTTTTTAAGATTTTATTTATTTATTCAACAGAGATAGAGACAGCCAGCGAGAGAGGGAACACAAGCAGGGGGAGTGGGAAAGGAAGAAGCAGGCTCATAGCAGAAGAGCCTGATGTGGGGCTCGATCCCATAACGTCGGGATCACGCCCTGAGCCAAAGGCAGACGCTTAACCGCTGTGCCACCCAGGCGCCCCAGCTTTATAGTATACTTAAAATCATGAAGTGTGATAATTCTTGCTTTGTTCCTTTTTTCTCTGGATTTCTTTGGCAATTTGGGGTCCTTTATGCTTCCATATAAGTTTTAGGAGTTGTGGTTTTTTTTTTTTTTTCTACTTCTCTAAAAAAATGCCAGTGGAATCTTTTTTTTTTTTTTAAAGATTTTATTTACTTATTTGACAGAGAGAGAGACAGACAGCTAGAGAGGGAACACAAGCAGGGGAAGTGGGAGAGGATGAAGCAGGCTCCCAGTAGAGCACGGAGCCCGATGCGGGGCTCGATCCCAGAATCCTGGGATCACACCCTGAGCCAAAGGCAGACGCTTAACAACTGAGCCACCCTGGTGCCCCCATTGGAATCTTGATAAGGATTGCATTGAATCTATAGATGGCTTTTGGTAGTAGTGACATTTTAACAATATCACTTCTTCTAATCCATGAATGCAGGATACCTTTCTATTTTTTGTGTCTGTTATTTCTTTTATCATTTTCTTATAGTTTTCCGCGTAGAGGTCTTTCACTTCTTCAGTTAAATTTATTCCTAAGTATTTTATTGTGTTCATGCTATTATAAATGGGATCAGTTTACTTTTTATTTTTCACAAATTTTGTTGTTTGTGTTCTAGAAATGCTACTGAGGGGTGCCTGGGTAGCTCTGTAGGTTGGGCATCTGCCTTTGGCTCAGGTTATGATCCCGGAGTCCCAGGATCAAGCCCCGCATCTGACTTCCCCCTCAGCGGGGAGTCTGCTTCTCCCTTTGCCCCTCCCCCCTACTTGTACTCTCTCTCTCTCAAATAAATAAATAAAATAATAATAAAAGAAATGCTACTGATTTTTGTACATTAATTTTGTATCCTGCAATTTTACTGAATTCGTTGGTTAGATATGACAGTTTTTTGGTTGAGTCTTTAGGATTTTCTATATATAAAATCATGTTGTCTACAAACAGAGACACTTTTACTTCTTCCTTTCCAATTCTGATACTTTTTATTTCTTTTTCTTCCCTAATTGTTCTAGGTAGGATTTCCAGTACTATTTTGAATAGGGGGGTGAGAGTGGCCACCCTTGTCTTGTTCTTGATCTGAGAGGAAAAGCTTTCATCCTTTCAGCATTGAGTGGTGGGCTTGTCATATAGGGCCTTTATTATGTTGAGATAGGTTCCAGAATTCTATGCTTAATTTATTAAGAATTTTTATCATGATTGGATATTGAATGTTGTTGAATGCTTTTTCTGCATCTATCGAGATAATCCACATGATTCTTTTCTTTCATTCTATTAATGTGATGTATCACATTGATTGATTTGTGTATGTTGAACCGTCCTTGCATCCAGGGGTAAATCCCACTTGATCATGGTGAATGATCCTTTGGGTATGCTGCATTCGGTTTGCTAGTATTTTATTGAGAATTTTTGCATTAGTATTCATTAGGGATATTGGCCTGTAGTTTTCTTTTCTGGTTTTGGTATCAGGATAATGCTGGCCTTGTAAAATGGGTTTGGAAGTGTTCCCTCCTCTTTGGTTTATTTGTGTTTGTTTGTTTGTTTTTTTGAAACAGTTTGAAAAAGGATTGGTGTTAATTTCTATAAACGTTTGGTAAAATGCACCAGTGAAGTGATGTGGTCCTGGGCTTATCTTTGCTGGGATATTTTGATAACTGATTCAGTCTCCTTGCTAGTAATTGGTCTATTCAGATTTTCTATCTCTTTCTGATTTGGTCTTGGTAAGTTGTATGTTTCTAAGAATTTTTCCATTTCTTCTAGGTCGTCCATTTGTTAGCAGATAACCTCATAATCCTTTGAATTTCTGTGGTATCAATGTAATGTCTCTTTCTCATTTATGATTTTGGTCTTTTCTCCTTTATGATCCTGGTCCTTTGATTTGGGTCCTTTATCTTTTTTCTTTGGTTAGGCTAGCTAAGGGTTATTCCATTTTGTTTATCTTTTCAATGAAACAACTCTTAGTTTCGTCAATCTTTTCATTTGTTTTTCTCTTCTCTATTTCATTTATTTCTCCTCTAATCTTTAGTAGGCCCTTTTTAAGAAGTAAGGCAGTGCTGTATAAATAAATGTTAGGTCTTTTCAACTAGGTAGAAGCAGGTCAATTCTGTCCTCCAAATTTAGAAAATCCACAAGAAAATGAAATTGAATTAGTGCTTAAAAACTGGCAGGGAGTGCTAATCCCAGAATTATAGAGCTTTGTTCTCTGTACCAATGTTCAAATATTAAATTTAGCTTTTAAATCTCTGCTTCATGGAATGTTGTTGAACTTTTTGTTTTGGAAATATCCCCAAAATGTACAGAAATTGAATTTTACAGATTAGACAATTCCCTTTTAGTATCTATACATCTATGTTTATATAATTGTATATGTTTATATTATAAATTATAATATATGTACATTTATTTTTAATAGCATATGTACTTTAAATTGTCATTTGGTTCTTTAAAACAAGAATCTTTTATAGCGTCTGATAGCATATATCACTTTTTCATTCATCTAGGGTTTTTCTTTAAGATTTTAGAAAACTTAAGTCTTTAGTCATCAACTGCATATAGCACTTGCACTTAGGTTTCTCTGACTCTCACAGTCTTTCTGTCACAGACTAAATGTTGGGCAAACAAATACATTGGACATCAGAAGTCTCTTGCTTGAAGAAACCCTGCATGGATCCTTTTGAAATAAGAATCATCAGCTCCTAACTTAGTTACTATTTTAACTTTGTTCTAAAGATTTTCTTAAAGCACTGTATACCTGTCAGTATATAAAATACTCCTGTATCTGTTTTTGGAAAAACAGTGTTAGGTTGTGATACTTATGTATTTTGTTTCACCATACGAATAACTTCAGGATAATTTTTCTTGGGTATCTTTTAACAGTATGTAGTATAAAGCCACATGCTGTAAAGACCTTTCAAGATTAGTCTTCATTTTTTTTCACACAGTACTCCTGCATAGAGTCCCTGTTTAAAAAAATGATTTTAGGGGTACGTGGGTGATTCAGTCATTAAGCGTCTGCCTTCGGCTCAGGGCGTGATCCCAGGGTGCTGGGATCGAGCCCTGCATCAAGCTCCCTGCTCCGCTGGGAGCCTGCTTCGTCCTCTCCCACTCCCTCTGCTTGTGTTCCCTCTCTCACTGGCTGTCTCTCTCTCTCTGTCAAATAAATAAACAAAATCTTTTAAAAAAAATGATTTTAGAACTCAGTGCTGAGATTTGTTTTTCCTAACTGATATATTTATTCTTCTCCAGTAATGACAACTATACAGTTATTGGTGTTTCCATTTTTGGTTTGGCTGCCAGGAAAATCAGAGGTAAATGTTAAGTTCATTCATGGCACATGTTTGACATATTTGTATTTTCCTTTTTCTTTGTCCTAATTTTCTACATCTACTTTAATGTTATTTAATTGTAGGTGATTTTGCCCTAAGTTGTCACAAGTCTTTTGTGGATGAGGTATAAAAGAATAAATATAAACAAAACAATTAAATTTAGTTTAAAATAATATTTATAGGTTTCAGTTTATATTGTTGACAAATTAACCAATCAGCCAACTAATTACAAATTTGGAAGGGCTGTTACTAAAGGGGATGTCCTTTCTAGAGCGACTAAGTCAGAGGACTAGCTGATGCCTCATTGGATTTCTAGTCACTTTCATCGGGTGCTACCTTTCCTTGCCATAACTGCTTTGTTTAGCTACTATTCTGCTGACCTCATTTCTACTTTAAAACTACATGGTCCACAGGGGATGGGGTTGGATGAAGTCGTTGCTTACTCAATCTAGCTTGGGCATTGATCTTGGATTATAAAGCTTTGAGGAACTTTTAGAGTGAGTTGCTGGAGTAGAGCAGGATGAATGTGCAGATTTGGATATTCACTAGGAATCCACCCAAGAATTATGTCTTATCATTGGCCTCATTTTTTGGTACTGACTCCTCAAGATTTGTTTGATGGCTCAAATCTTTGCATTTTGGAAGCTTCTCAGGAGTCCAAGAAATCCTTCCTATCCTGGGTACCTCTGTGCCCTACCTGTCTCAGAATTATCTTCTTCTGGCATTGTTTGCAAACTCTGTCATACTCTTTTAAAAATGCTTCAGGAAGCCATAAAATGAAAAGAAATTGCGTTAATCTGTTAAAATGGAAGCTGAGCACTTCCCTGCCCTTCTGCCTGCCATATCAGAGGAGCTTTCTCAGAATCAGGTTGTCTGCAGGCATTATCTCTCATTAACTTTTACTTTAGTCCCAATGTGCTCTTGAAGCTTCATACCAACAAAGATGGGTTTCAAGCTGTTTTTCTAAATCAGCTGCCAAACCTGTCTAATCCATCAGAAGGGTTGTGGCTCTATTAATTCCTTCTCACTGCCGCAACAAAAGTTTCCTTCTAGATTGGCTCATGGGTATGGCTTTTAGGAAGCCTCCTTCACTTCTCTTCTCCTCCACAACCCTAAATAATTTCTGACACAAGACACACCAGCTCTCCTGATAGCATTCCATAGGGACACTTACCTGCCTGATGTAATTAAGAAGTTGCTACTCTTTTTTACTCCTCCTTTGCTTCCCCCAAATATTGTGAGAGAGGCAAGCCTCGCAAAACCTCTGGTAAGCAGTGTAGAAGCAGAAACTCTGTCCTTCAAGATTTACTTGTAACTCTTCCAGATGAGATACTGGAATGGCAGGCCCTCTTCTCCTGGGCCCCATCCCTGAGGGACTTGGCTGGTGCCAGCATGCCATTCTGCTTGCAGCAGCTCTTCTTGCCCAAGAAGGGACGTATATTTGAATAACCCTGAAATCAGGCAGGAAATTCTGAGTGACAAAAATATCAATCCAGAGACACAACTAAAGTGGAAATGGCCAGAGTGTGTTTTGACTGATTGCCTGCCCGCCCTTCCTCCTCCTTCTCTCTCTCTCTCTCCCTGCCCTCAACCTCTCTCTCTCCCTCCTCCCTCCCTCCTTGCCTGCCTACCTGCCTTCCTTCCTTCCTTTTCCAGGAAATCTATAGGTGTACCATTTCTAAAATGGGTATTCTCTGGAAAAAATGAAGCATTCGTTTAGGAGTGTTTTCATTTTTCCTTGTAGAGAGTAGAAATGGTTTGCTGTCTGTCTTGCCAAGATGTTTTGATAGAGTCCCCAGGACACTTCTTGGCCCTGGAGCTTCATATAAGGGAGGAGGGTAAGCCAAGCTGTCTTCTGGGGAAGGCCTAGCACCTCTGGAAATCATTTTCTCACTTTCAGAAGGTAGCGGTTGTGTTGTAGTGGTATAAAGAGCTTTAGAATCAATCAGATGAAGGGTTTGAATTCTCTACCCAGCCATTTATCAGCTGTGCAACCTTGATGAAGAAAGTTAACTTACCCTCTCTGAGGCTTAGTCTCCTTGTCTGTAAACAGTAAATATCAGTGCTAGTTTGCAAGGTTTTTCTGAGTGTCAAATTGTGTATTAGGCACTCAGCAGATGTCCAGCCTTATCAAATCAGCCTTTAAGTTACGAATTCTTAAAATCTTGAATGATGAGTCAGACTAATGGCCTTTTAATGTCATTCCTCTATTTAAAAAAAAATCTTTTAACAGTTTTATTGAGATTTAATTGATGTATATAAGACTATATATATGTAGACTGTACAATTTGTTGAATTTTGACATATGTATACATTTTTGAAACCATCACCACAGTCAAGACAGTGAACATATCCTTCACTCAGAAAAGTTTACTTGTGCCCCTTTGTAATCCATTCTTCCCTAACCTTTCCTCCCAATCCCCAGGCAACCACTGAATCTGCTTTCTGTCACTGTAAAAGAGTTTGTATTTTCTAGAATTTGACAGTATTTCCTTTCTCTCTGTCTCTGTCTTTTGGCCTGTCTTCTTTATTTCACAGTAATGATTTTGACATTTATCCATGTTGTTGAATGATTCAGTTGTTTGTTCCTTTTTGTTCCTGAGTAGTCCTCCATTGTATGGATATACCACAATTTGTTTATCCGTTCTCTTGTTGATGGACATTTGGGTTTTTTCAAGGTTGGGGCTGTTGTGGAATAAAACTGCTGCAAGCATTCAAGTGTAAATCTTTGTGTGAACATATGCTTTCATTTCTCTTAAGTAAATTCCTAGGAGTGGTATAGCCAGGTCATTTGGTAAATGAGTATGTTAACTTTTGTTTTGTTTTGTTTTAACTCTTTAAGAAACTTCCCAGTTGTTTTCCAAGGTGGCTGTATCATTTTATATTCCCAAAGCAGTGTGTGAGAGCTCCCCATACTCCACGTGTTCAGCAACCCTTGTTCTCTTTTTGGTTACAGCCATCCTAGTGGGTATGAAGCTGTATTTGTGGTTTTGATTTCCCTAATGATCGATAATGTTGAGCATTTTATTAGAAGTTCATGTTGAGCAAGCACTTATTTGCCATCCATACATCTTCTTTGCTCATTATTTTATTTATTATTAAGTTGAAAGAGTTCTTTATATGTCCTAGATATGAGTCCTTTGTCAGATAGGTGTTTTACAAATATTTTCTCCCAGGGAGAAAATTTTCTCTGTGGCTTCTCTTTTCATTTTTGTCTTTTTGGAGACAAGTGTGTGTGTGTGTTTGTTTGTTTTGATGAAGTTTTTTTTTTTTTTAAAGTTTGGTCTACAGATTTGTTGACAAAGAGACAGTTTCACATGGTATTTGAGGCTAATACTGCCAATTAAAACGTTTGATACCCATCTAATTAATGGTCCAAAGCATTGCATGCTGAAACTGCATAAGCAGTTTCATTTATGAAGATAACAGTGCTAAGCAACATGTTTTAAGTAACTTTTTCCCCCCGACTGTCCTTGTTTGAAGATTACACATACCACTGATTTGAGATTTATACCTGTCCTTATTTTTTGAGTGGCAGGAACATGTTTAAACAGCTCACTTAGCTTCTGCAATTTGTTCTTCTTGTCATCTTTCTTCACTTTCTCATCACCTCCACTGTGCTGCTTGCCATGGATTTTACTGATCCAATGAGTAGTAGCCTTGATAATGAAGTTCTCTTGCTTTACTCCTTATTCTTTAGACAGAAGTTCTGTCTTCAGGGAACTTTCCCTTCTTTTTTCTTACTTTCCTTTTGGTTGCCCCTGGTGGTTTCTTGCTCAGTCCAGATAAAGAGCCACAGTAGCCTCCAGTAGCTCAGGCCAGGCAGCACCAGATAAGAACAAGGGGCTGTAGCATCTGCACAGAGTAATCAGCTCATTGGGAAAATGTCCCCAAAATGTCTAAGCAGCCCTATTCTTTGTAAAAGAGAAATGTGTCTGGAATCCTAGGTTTAGATCTTTTTGGGGTCTGTTTACTGGTTTTAGACTTTATATTTTGAAATAATTATGATTCACAGGACATTGTAGAAGAATGTACAGAGAGATTCTGTGCACCTTTCATCCCTCCTTCCGTAACGTTAGCATCTCGTATGACTTTAGTGCAATATCAATGCCATGAAATTGACATTGGTACAATCCACAGACCCTACTCAAATTTCACCAGTTATGCATTTATACAGTTCTGTATTCACCAGTTGCACATTTGTGTTTGTGTGTATGTATAGTTCTGTGCAATTTTATCACACAGGTAGCTTCCTGTAACTGCTACCCAGTCAAGGTGCAGAACTGTCCCATCACTGCCAAGCTCCCTAAGGCTACCTCTTTAGAAACACCCCTGTCCCCTTCTTTCCCGAAATCTTAACCCCTGTTCTCTGTCTCTATAATTACATTATTTCAAGAATATTCTATGAATGGGATCATACAGTATGTAACCTCTTGAAATTGGCTTTTTTTTGCTCCACATAATTCCCTGATGGCCTCTCCAAGTTACTGTAACATCACTTTCCTTTTTATGGCTGAGTAGTATTCTGTGCTGTGGATGTTCCACAGTCTGTTTAACTGTTCGTCCATTGAAGGGCATTTGGGTTGTTTCCAGTTTAGGCTGTTATGAATAAAGCTGCCATGAACATTTGTGTACAGATTTTTGTGCAAACATAAATTTTCATTTCTCTGCGATAAATGCCCAAGATAATTGCTGAATCATATCATAAGTACATTTTTAGTTTTAGAAGAAACTGCCAAACTATTTTCCAGAATGGCTGTGCCGTTTTTACATTCCAGTCAGCTAGGGAGGTGTGGTCCGGTTCCTCTGCATTCTTACCAGCTTCTTGGTTTCATTACCGTTTGTTATTTTATTCTGATAGGTGTGTGGTGATGTCTTATTGTACTTTTAGGTTTCATTTCCTTAGTGACTAACGATATTGAACATCTTTTCATGTGCTTATATTTCATCTGTATACCCTTTTTTGGTGAGTTGTCTGCTTGTGTCTTTTGTCCATTTTCTAATTAGATTGTTTTCTCACTGTTGAGTTTGGAGAGTTCTTTATATCATCTAGATGCCAGTCCTTTGTAGTTTACAAATATATTGTCCCAGTCTGTAATTTGCCTTTTATCCTCTTACAGTTTTTTGCAGAACAAAAGTGTTTAATTTTTATGAGGTTCAGTATCTCAATTTAACTTTTTGTAGATTGTGCTTTTGGCAGTAAGTCCAAAAATTCTTCTCTTGGTCCTAGGTCCTGAGGATTTTCTCCAATTTTTTCCCAAAAGTTTTATGGTCTAATGTTTTTACATCTAAGTCTTTGATCCATTGTCACTTAATTTTTGTATAAGATGTGAGACTTAGGTCAGTGTTCACTTTTTGGCCTGTGGATGTCTAATTGTTCTAGCACATTTGTTGAAAAGGCTCTCCTTTCTTTGACTTAACATGGGGAAGAATGATTCCTCCCACTTTGTTCTTTTTCAGAATGGTTTTAGACATCCTAGGCCCTTTGCCTTTCCATATAAATTTTAGAATAAGCTTGTCTTTGTCTGCAAGAAACTTGGCTGAGATTTTGATAGTAATTGCTAAACCTATAGATCTATGTGGGGAGAATTGACATCTTTGCAATGTTGAGTCTTCCAACTTACGAACATGGTAAATTTCTCCAGTTATTTAGGTCTTCTTTGATTTCCTTCATCAGTATTTTGTAATTTTTAACATAAAGATCCTGTACATATTTTGTTAGATTTAATATTTAAAATAGCTAATATTTTATATGTAAGTATTTTGTTTTCTTTTTCTTTTTTTTTTTTTTTTAAAGATTTTTTATTTATTTATTTGACAGAGATAGAGACAGCCAGCGAGAGAGGGAACACAAGCAGGGGGAGTGGGAGAGGAAGAAGCAGGCTCATAGTGGAGGAGCCTGATCTGGGGCTCGATCCCATAACTCCGGGATCATGCCCTGAGCCGAAGGCAACGCTTAACCGCTGTGCCACCTAGGCGCCCCAGTATTTTGTTTTCTTTGGTGTTATAAGTGGTATAGTGTTTTTATTATTTATTTGTTTATTTATTTAAAGATTTTATTTAATTATTTGAGAGAGTGCACACGCGTGTGCTCACAAGCCTGGGGTGTGGGGGTGGGATGAGGGGGCAGAGAGGAGGGCAAGGGGCAGAGGCAGAGAAGCAAACCCACAGATGAGCAGGGAGTCCGACATGGGGCTCCATCCCAGGACCCTGGGATCATGACTTGAGCCAAAGGCAGATGTTTAACTGACTGAGCCACCCAGGCACCCTGAAATGATATAGTGTTTTTAATTTTAGATTCCACATAGCTGTTACCTTAGAGCTTTTTGTGCAGAACTATGGAGAGTCTAAGATTTTCATATTCATAGAAAGGGGAGAGGAAGAGTTGGGGCTAGCAGCTTGAATCACAGGCCTGTGACAGCCAGGTATGGAAAGAGCGTGGGTACAAGAGCAGACAGACTTGAATTCATATCCCAGCTCTGACACTTACTGGCTTTGTGACGTTGGGCAAGTCATTTAACTTCTCTGACTCTGTTTCCTCAACTTTCAGAGAAGGAAAATAATACCTTCTGTGCAAATCTTGTTTTGAGATTTTACACACACACACACACACACTTTGTGCCTAACACAGGTCTCAGTATATATTATTTCAGGCCACAGTGGAATCATGTCATTTATGGTTAGGATTCACAAATGAGAGGCAGAGTGTACCTACTGTTAGGAATAGTACACATGTCCTAAACCCGTCATGGTGCTAATTTTCAAGGATGTGAAGTCTTGACATAGCTCTTGTCCTCAAGGGGCTTATAATTTTCTTGGGGAAGCGTGCTATATGTATAAAAATTCCAGGACAAGGTATCACTTTTTAATTTCCAAATGTATGTGGCAGACAGTGGGTGCATCAGAAAACCTTGTCTTCCTGGGTTTTGTTTGCCCTTTTGTACCCTGCTCGGTGAGGTGGCTTTGGGGTGTTGTTGATGAGAGAATGTGTGGGGGTGGGAGGGAGTGTGTACAGATTTAGGGAAAGGGATTCATGTGGGAATATGTAATTAATTTTTATACTTTCCCCAGTAAACCATCGACCCTTTTTATGATGTCATGAGGGATTCCTTAATTTTGCAGCTGCTTCCTGCTTACGTCAGAGAGGAGCCTCTCACCCCACAGCCTGGAGCTGCACTCATACAAGAATTGGAAACAAATGAAGTGCTGAATATCTAATGGCTTCCACAGGGAGAGCCAGTTCAGACTTCCCAGGCCTCCTTATGCAAGGTCTTCCTCAAGTATTTCTGACCCCCTGAAGTGTCTTTGTTCTAGAAAGACAGGACTGGCTCAGAGCCAAGTGGGCGGGAGCCTGGGGACTCCTTGATGCATACCTCCCTCCCTCCAGGTGTTCTGCGATCCCAAACTTCTGCCCCTTTCCTGGACCTCCTTTGGTAGGTGTTATCCTTTTTGAGGTCTCAGTATCCTCTGGAACCTGCCGAGATTATTAGTAGGAGTCCTTGGCCCCTTCCAGTGAGTCCCTTCCCTCCCACACATCATTTCCACCATTCTTGATTTTCTTTCTGCAGCATTTCTCACATCTGTACACTCCTGTGCATTCCCTCTTCTAGCTCCTATAAGAAAGATGTTACATTTACTTGGCATTATAAAGTTTACAAAGTGCATTACATATAATTTCTCTCAGTTCAAACAAGTTCATGCCTTCTTGGCTTCCCAGCAAGTCTCCCTTGCTTTTATATTTTTCCAGCTACCCTAATCCATCCTAAATGTTTTAACTAGATTAATCTTCATAAAATACCTGTGCTTCATTTGGAAACCTCGAGTGGGTGACCTCTGTGTTCCTTGCTGTGTAGCCTCGCAGGCCCGGTGCTTTGTGGTCCCAGCCTGTGGCACACTGAGTATATCGCTTGCTGTGTAGGAGGGTGCCTGGTGTGCCCCTACCTGTGTGCCTCTTCAGCAACACGCAGTCTCTCCTTCATCCTCCCAATTTCATCTTTCTTTAGTTTTTTCAGCCTTGCTCAGAAGTGCTCTCTTCCATGAAACCTTCTCTGCTATACCTAGCTGGAAATTATTTTCTTTCCCTCTGGTGAAAGAAAGCATCTTACTTCCATCTTCCTTGAATTATAGTTATTGGGGTCTGTGTATTCTTCCTGTCTTCCTCATTAGATCATCATCTTCTTAAGGATGGATCCTATTTTCCTTTATATCCTCCACCATTGGGCTGAATAAATAACTTTGGAACTAATGGGAGAGGTCACTTTGTTAGGAGGTTGGGATTTCCCTTGCCCTCACATCTACCCATAAAAGAAGTCAGAGTTTTTACAGTCCTACAAAATCCAAAAAGAGTAGCAGGCATGACAGTAGGGGCTCTTAGGGAGGAAACACTACCTTCCATGTTCCTCGGTTTTATTGCGGCTTTACGATTTGGGGATATGTTGTTCGTGGCCAGCCTTGGGTCAACCTGTGTTCTGCCATTAAGCTATGTGTTTGGGTGTATTGGTGCCTGGTTTTTCTGAGTTGTTCATTTTACTTCTCAGGGAATAAAATGATGCCTTGATGGCATGGACATAGCTGCTTTTGCTCTGGGATTTTATCTGGTTTCCATACAATGACTGCCTCTTCCGCCCTGCCTTCTGTCAGCAGCTGCCACAGGGAACTCTGTAGCCCAAACAGCAGCAGTCGAAAGATGCTCTCACTGCCCACTTCCTGTAGACAAGGAGGTTTTGGTGGGCTGCTCAGGAACTGTGCCAGTCCTGTGTCTGACTGGTGACTGACTCATGAGAAAAGCAGCCTTATGTCTGAAAGATAAGAGCCAACAAATCGCCTCCAGGTGGTGTTAGTTTGGAGGTGACTGACTATTCATTTCCTGTCTTTGGGAGGTGCTGGTGGGGAGGGAGTCAGTGAATAAAGTGGTCTTGCCTGCATTTTTCTCCAGCTATTAGTGAAGCAGCTGAGCAAATAGTTGGTTCTCTCTCCTGGAATGGCTAGTGGACCCTGGTGCCGTCTGAATCCCTCCACTGCTGTCAGGGTACCAGACCTCTGTGTCATCCATCCTGTGTCTCCCCTTCAGCACTCTTGTCATCCTCTTGCCAGGAAGCTGGCTGTGTGCATCAGGGAAACTCTGCTTGTTTCATTGCTGCCAGATTTTTCTGTGACCAGCCAAACCTCATCCCTACTGATACTGGTTGCCTCCAATTCTCTCCCTGACTCAGGAGTTGATCAGAAGTGATGCTTCTGAACCGCTGCCCCTTGGCTGGGCATAGAGGGTCCAGGCAGGTGGGCCTGCCTCTCCCCCCCGCCCCGCCTCATTGCCATTTCCTGCAGGAGGATGCTTTGCCATCCTGGAGCCGTCAAGCACAGCTTTGCTTTGGCAGCACCGTCGCGCACACACTGGTGGGAGAGGGGACGTGTTTATCACTTTTCCTGGAGATTATCTGTTTAAGCACTTCTCTGACAGTTACAATAACAAGGGCAGTGTGTTGTGTTTCCCAGCAGAAGGACACTTGCTGTTGAAAGATGTATAGCACTAATTAGAAATACATAACATCCGGCCACATGGCAGCCTTCTCCCGGCCGCTCCATTTCCTGATTTCATACAACTTTGACGACAGTTGGTTTATGTTTTCCATGAATATGTTCTCAGAAAAATGAGAAAGTCTCCCTGTTACATAGGAGTGAGAAGAATATTTCTGCCTGAGCTGGTATTTGGGCATAGGAATGGTGGGAGCTCTGGTCACCTGCCCATCTGAGAACATGTGGGAAAGGGCAGAATCAAGTTCAGACTTCAGGTGACTTTCTTGGTAAGAAATATTTCCGTCTGACTTGCTTAGCCAAAACCATCCCCCTCAACCCTTGAGTAAGCCTGCTTTTGAAAAGAAGGGGAAAGGCTGTTTCACAGTGTTAATGAGTTCCTCAGCTCATGTCAGGCTCCTGCTACCTGACACAAAGCCAGAGGAACCCAGGCAAATACCAAGGCAAACAATGCTTTTTCCTTCCCCACCCCACATCATTTGTTGGTCTAACCCAGCCCAACTCTAGGGATATATATGGGCATTTGTCAGACTAGGACCAGTTTCCTAGCTCTAGCCCCAAAGTGGGTGGACTATGGGAATCTGGATGCTGTTTTCCTGCTCACTTGTATGAGAATGAATGCTTCTCAAGGAGTGGCATCTTAGGGCTTCTAGCCTACAGAAGCCTAAGTGAAGCAAAGAGTATCTCTGAAGATGCCATAACACTTAATATAGTTCTCACTGGAAGTGCTGAGTCTGAGTTGCCATGGTTACTTAGGTAAATAGCATTTTTTTCCACCCAGTTGTAAGGTCCTGAGGTTGTAGGGACTCTGTTTTATCTGTAGCTGTGTTCTCCATAATACCCAGCACAGGGTGAAACACACTATAGATGTTCAGTATGTGCTTATGGGACCACTGAACAATGGAGGAGGGCAGGCCTTCCAGAAAGTACTCTCTGTGACGTGGTCAGAAGGCTGACTGAGACCCAGGCATCTGACCCCCATATAGCTGTGATATCACCACCTGCTTGATCAGAGCAGAATAGCGTAGTGGTTTGTCCCTCCCCCAGACCATTGCAGGGAAGTACTGTCAGGCCCTTTTTGGAGAGGTGGGAAAGGGTGAAGGTTTAAGGTGACATAACCATGGCTAAGAACAGAGCATTCATGAAGCTGTCTTTTCAGCTGCTGCTCTGAGAGGTAGTCTAGCCCTTCCACACTTAAAGCGAAGAGGCACCAGTTGTTGCTACCCTTCCTGGTCCCCAGACCTTATTGCAGGAGGCTTAAAAAAGGAGCCAACCTGGGGGCACCTGGGTAATGCAGTTGGTTAATTGTCTGACTCTTGGTTTGGGCTGAGGTCATGATCTCAGGGTCATGGGATCAAGCCCTGTGTCGGGTTCCATGCTCAGTATGGAGTCTACTTGGGACTCTCTCTCCCCCTGCCTCTCCCTGCCCTCCCTCTCTCTGTCTCTCTCTCTCCTATTCAAATAATAAAATCTTAATTTTTTAAAAAAGATTTTATTTATTTGACAGAGAAAGAGCACAAGCAGGGGGAGCTTCAGAGGGAGAGGGAGAAGCAGGCTCCCCACTGAGCAGGGAGCCCAACATGGTGCTCGATCCCAGGACCCTGGGATTGTGACCTGAGCCAAAGGCAGACGCTTAACTGACTGAGCCATCCAGGCACCCAAATAAAATCTTAAAAAAAAAAAAAGGAAAGGAGCCAATCTGGACTCCCCAGAGGCCACAAGTGTCATTGTTTTTAAGCAGTTCATTCTCCCCCTTGAGCCCTAGTCACAACTTTGCACTCTGAGAAGTAGCCTAGCCTGAGATTGCTATTTGTCATAAAAATAGGAATGGTCTTGGTGAAAGTAATCTCCCTTTGTCCCATCTTATCCTTATCCAGGTTAATGAGAGTATCTTATTGTAGTCTTGGGCTTCTCAAAATGCCAGTCTCTTCGAGCTAAGACACCCCCTTCTGTGCCTTTTGGGGGCCTTCTGTGTGCAGGTAACTTATGCCTAAGATGCCCAGTTGATAAGGGGTCACTAATGTCAGCTACCAGGATGTGGCCTCCCCTTATCCTTTTCTAGCTTCCTCTGTACTGGACTTACTCCCCCATTCTGGGCTGGCCTGGTTTCTGACTAAAGGCAGGCTGCTGCCACTGTTTGGCAAGGGCCTGGGCTGAGCTGGGGCAGTACAGACAGTGATGCTGCCCAAAGTAAGGGGTGGAGGGGAGAAGTTGCCATTTTTCTTAGGATGTCATACACATCTTCCCCTTCCCTGCTTTCTACCCTTTTCCGTCTTGGTTCTTGGATGCTTGTATCTTGGTCTCTCTAGCAGAGGTTTAGGGCCTTACCAGAAGAAGAATGAGAGTGGTGACCCATTCTAATCACATGGATTGTTACCACTTCCTTACTGCCTGCCACAGTTGAGTCGGAAAGTTAGAGGGTGACATTTGGGACCAGTGGGCATCTGGAAGGATGGCAGGAAAGCCACAACAGATGAATACTTTGCTACACTGATGCTATTCATATGTTGGGACCTTCTGAGCAGCAGCCTGTTCCTTCTCGCTCCCAGGGCTCTCTAAAGTGGTTTGGGGCTGGCTTTGTATACTCCAGTCGTGTTTGCTCCTGTGGCCAAGGCGGTTAGGAATAACTGTGGTTGTGTAGCATCTCCTAGAGTAAAGACCTCACTTCGGCCCCATTGACAAGACTAATGTCAATGAGGAGAGAGGCAAGAGGGCTTCCCTCTGGCTATTGAGGTTTAACATGCAGGCAGGCACAGAGATCAAACATGTGGCTAATTATCCTTTTAACACTTGGAGATTCTGAGCGTTCTTCTGTATTACAGAGGGAATTAACAGTTTAGTTGATGCCAGAGCAGGTGACCGGGCGCCTGATTCCATCTCCTGTGCGTGTTGGGTGTTTCCTCCTCGGAGGCTGCAGTTGGACTGCTGCCTTCTGTTTGTCACCGATTCCTCTCAAGTCTGGATTAAGTGGCTCTCAGAGCGAGCCACTGACAAGGAATAGATGCAGGCAGTATTTTGAGAGTGCGTGTTGTAGCTTCTGCCAAAGAGTAGCTCTGGCCACCACCAGGGTGGCTCCTTTCGCTGACCTGCAGCCAGAAGGAAGTTAGCCAGGCTGAGAAAGTGAGGGGGAGAGGGTGCTGGTATTGGGAGCCAGATTTATTTTTTAGCCCTTGGGGAATGAATTTGTGAAAATAAAAAGTACCACTGGTCGAGGGCTTATGTGCCTGTTTTCCTATGTAAAATTAACTCATGCAGTGAAAATAGGTTACTTGTAAGTGGAGGAGTGACAGAAGGTAAGGATGGAACCAAAGGTCAATGATTCAAGAAGGTAACTTAAATTTGTATTCTTGTGATCTGAATTGGTATTTGTACTCCTGCTAGCTATGTGTTAGAGAGACTGAGTTAGTTGAACGTGACTTCTTCTTACTGTAGCTTCTTCACATGTTAGTAGCCAACTAAATACAGAGAGCCTGTAACTCTGGCTCAAACCGTCCAACTTGGGGTACCTGGTCCTGTGAAAGTGATGCAGAATTTACACAGGGGATCCCTGTGACGGTGTTATCAAGAGCTTACCCATATACCAGCCATCATGGTAAATGCTGCATGTGCATTCTTTTATTCAGCCTTTTAGCGACACTTTGAGAGAGGAAATATTACTATCCCCAGTCTTAGATGAGGAAAGGGCGCTCGGTGACATGACCAAGGATGTGCACCTAGTAAGGTAGAGAAGAGTAGCCCTTGATCCCCCAGGGCACTGACGGAGTTCATTTGCCTCTCCTCAGACTGCTTCTCAGAGGAGTGTCGCTCTGTGATCCAGGAGCAAGCCGCAGCGCTGGGCTTGGCCATGTTTTCTCTCCTGGTGCGGCGCTGCTCCTACTTACTTAAGGAGTCTGCTAAAGGTAAGCAGATGAGGGACCCTCTTGACTGATGGCCTTTCCCCTGCCTCGGCCCTGTGCAGACAAGCTCAAAATGCCACCCTGCCTTCCACTTGATATTCTTGCTCTTCCTAGTAACCCCCCTTCCTTCTGCCTCCCTAACTAGTCCCACCTCCTTTTGCATTCTGTTTACCTCTGTAGCCCTCTGTCCTTGGGGGGGATTATCCCCTCCCCTTTTTCTCTAGTAGTTAAGATTTTCACTGTACCTATGAGCTGCTGCGGGTTCCTGCAACGTTAGAAAACCAACAAAGAGTGTTTCCGTTTTTGTTCATAATTGATGTTTTGGTTTCCCTGCTCTGTCTGTGTCCCTCTTTGTCTGGTACTGGTGGGTGTTGTAACCACTGTGGACCCAGCCACCTTGGACGACTCACTGAACCAGAGCACGGGCTGTTTTTAGCCCTTGAGTTGATCAGTGTCCCCACATGCGTTAAGGTTGCCCTTAGAAATCTCAGCCTGTCTGCTGAGCCGTGTAAGGTGGGGCTGAAGGTTGCCCCTTTCTCTCAGCTCCTGGTCACTGTTGGTGAGGATTGAGGCACCTCTGTTGTCCCCTTGCCACTTCAATTTTCTGAATGCCCCCAGACTCTGGAGCTGCCTTTTTTTTTTTTTTTGGAGGGAGAGTCAAGGTAACTTTTTATTTTGAAACAATTTCAAATTTATAGAAAAGTTGCAAGAATTATACAAAGAACTCTTACATACCCTTCACCCAGATTTCCCATTTGTTACGTTTTACCGTAGTTGCTTTACGTTCTCTCTCTGTCTGTATACACATATGTGCTTATTATTTTTGTTCTGAACTATTTGATTGTAAGTTGTAGATGTGGTAGCCCCCAAATAGTTGACTGAATATTTCTGAATAACAAGGACATTCCCTTACATGACAGTGCAGTTGTCAAAATCAGGAAGCCAACACTGATACAGTACTGTTGTTGAATCTACAGACTTTATTGAGTTTGTACAGTTTGTCCTAAAAAAAAGTTGTTTTCTGGTCTCAGACCCACTCCGGGATGACACATTGCAATTTAGATACCGTGTCCCTTTAGTTTCCTGCAGTCTGGCATTGAATGGTTTTCTCAGGTCTTTCTCTATGTTTCATGACCTTGACATTTTTGAAGCATACAGGCCACTTATTTTGTCAAATGTCCTCCCGTTTGGGTTTCTCTGAGATTTCCTCATGGTCAAATTCAGGTGATGCAGTTTTGGTAGGAGCTCTGGGGCCATCTCAGTGCTGTGCTGAAGGAAAGCTAAAGGTGGGGGCTGGAGGCCGGGGTGGCGACTTCAGCCAGGCCACAGGTGGAGCAGAGACAGCTGTCTGCAGGGGCAGACTCAGTGTACTGCTTCTCTCTTTGTCCCGCTTTTCAGAATCCTCTTAGGTGCTGGCACTTGTCCTTCGCTTCTGGGCCTAGCTTTCCTGTGGACTTGGTCTCCCTTCCCTAAGAGCTTGCTGCCATCCCAGTGCCTCAGGCCTCACTCATGGGCCACAGCAGACCTAGGCCCAGTTCTCACCCTTTGCCTCTGCAGCTCAGTTGTCCTCTCCTGAGGATGAGGATGACCAAGATGACATCAAGGTTTCTTCCTTCGTCCCGGACCTGAAGGAACTGCTCCCCAGTGTAAAAGTCTGGTCGGACTGGATGCTCGGCTACCCAGACACCTGGAATCCTCCACCCACATCCCTGGACCTGCCCTCACAGTGAGTCGGCCTGCTCATCCCTTCAGCACTGCTGGCTTTGGCCCACCTGTGCTCCCACAGCTCCCCTCCTGGTCCTCTTTGTTGCTTCCCACCCACCGTCTGCTTATTCCTGTCTTCCCTGCTCATTTGAACTTTGCTTTTTCATTTCCCTGAACACCTTCCTTGTCCCCTGATGCTTTAGGCTATTGTCCCCTGTTGTCTGGTCCGTCACTCCTCTTCTCGGTCTGTACTTCTCTCTTACTCCATACCTTGCTCTTTTGTTCTTTGTCCTTGCTCTTGCTCTCTTGCTTTCACTTCATGCTGTTCATGCCTACCATGTCTGCAGCTGCCTGGGTGTGTGTCAAGTCTGGGCATGTGTCCCTGTGAGGGGGAGGCCTTGTCTCTCACTGTCCCTTTTAGTTTATCTCCACGCGTCCTTCAGGCTATGTCCTGCTGCTGCTTGGTGCCGCTATATGCACTCTGCTTGGGCCTTCCTTTCATACCTGAACGGAGGGCGAATACGCATGCCTCTCTCTTCCATTCACTTCATTTCCCATCTTCCTGTCTCTGCGTATCCCCTTGCTATCTGTCAGAGCATTTTAGGTGTGGGGTGTGTTGGTCTGGGGAGTACGTGTGTCTGCCTGGGTGTGTTTATGTAGATCTGTTTGTATGTTTGTGTGACTTTTTTCTTTCTTTTTGTGAATTGTGGTAAAATATATATGTAACAAAATTTGTCACCTTAACCATTTTTAAATATACGTTTCAGTGGCATATTTACCTAGTTGTGTAACCATGCGTGGCTATTTCTTTTTTCTTTTCTTTTCTTTTCTTTTTTCTTTTCTTTTCTTTTCTTTTCTTTTCTTTTCTTTTCTTTTCTTTTCTTCTTTCTTTTCTTTTTTTTAAGATTTATATTTGAGAGAGAGTGTCCAAGTGGTGGGAGGGGCAGTGGGAGAGGAGACAAGCAGACTCCCTGCTGAGCGGGGAACCCAACTCAGAGCTTGATCCCAGGACCCTGAGCCAAAACCAGGAGTCGGATGCTCAACCGACTGAGCCACCCAGGCGCCTCGCATGCATGGCTGTTTCTTATGTCCATATCTGTGTGTAGGTTCTGTCTCTGTGTGTGCCTCTTTGGCTCTGGTTGTCTGTGTATGTCCGGGTATCTGTCTGTGTCTGAGTGCAAGGGCTGTGTGTGTCTGTCTAGTGGTCTAAGGGTCTTTTGGAGTACCTGTCCTGTCTGTCCATGTATATGTGCCCACATATTTCTGTGTGCTGTGTCCCTATCTGTGTCTGTGTCTCTTTCTATCCTTGGGTGTACGGGTCTCTTTGCGGGATTCATGTGTCTCCATGAGGGATCTGTTTCAGCATGTCTCTCTCTGTTTCTGGGTCCGTGTCAGTCCATGTGTGCTTTGGTCCTGTGCGTGTCTCTATGTGTGGGACTATGTCCGGTGGGAGTATGTGTATATGTTTCTGAATATCTGAGTCCAAGACTGCCTGTGTCTGTGTCCGTGTTTGTCCATGACTGTGTGTCAGTCTGCATCTGTGTGTTGGAAGGGGAATTGTTGTGTGTGTGGGTCTGCCTTAATCTACCTGCCTCTGCCTGCCTCGTCTGTGTCTCCCTGCCTGCATCACCTATAGCCTGCCTGTCTCTGCTTGTCTTGGCGTGTTCCTGCCTGCCTGCCTCTATTTATCTGCGTCTGATGTTTTTGTGTTTCTGTATCTGGGGTCAGCAAACTGTGGCCCAGGAGCTAAGAATAGTTTACATTTTTAAACAGTTGAAAAAAAAATCAAAAGAATAATATTTCATGACTTGTGAAAATTATTAGGAAGGTCAAATTTCAGTGTCCATGAAGTCTCATTGGAGGACAGCCATGATTATTTGTTTACACTTTGTGGCTGCTTTCACACTGCAGCAGTAGAGAGAGTAGTTAACAGTAGAGACGTTATGGTCTGCAAAGCCTAAAATGTTTACTGTCTAGCCATTTACAGAAAGTTTGCTGACTCCTGCTCCCTATGTATCCCATTCTTTTCTTATGTTAGTGTCACTGTGTGTGTGTTCATGTTTGCACAATAGTTTCTTAATGTGTTTGCACATTGGTGTTCCCCATCTCTGGTCAACTCTGTTGATTGTCCATCTCTCTTCCTCCCTCTACTTTTCTCTCTCTTCCTGTCTCTGTCTCTCTCTTTCTCCTTTTCCTTTCTCTTTCTCTCATCCCCCTGCTCTGTGCTCTGTTTTGTGATGTCTGGCAGGCACATGTACTCAGGTCCTTCAGGCTTTGTGCTGGGAGTGTGTGTGTGTGTGTGTGTGTGTGTGTGTGTGTGAGTGTGTGAGTGTGTGTGTGTTTGAGAGCAAGCATCCATGCCCAGCATTTCATCATTCTTCTTCAGTGCTCTCCTCTGGGAGGGGCACATACTGGAGGACAGGATGTGGAGACCTAGGCTGCTGCCGATGGTACTTCTCTGGGCTGGGGGCTGCCCATGTGAGTCTCTCCAGTCATGGGTGACCCATAGAGGGAAGGCCGCAGGAGAGATTTCTGGCCAGTTTATTGACCTTTCTGTGTGGACTGTGTGCCTCTTTCTCCCCCTCTCTTCCTCTGGACTGTCAAGTCCTCTCTCCCCATTCCCTCCCAGCTCTAGCTCTGTAACTGTGTGGCTGATACTCATAGCATCAAACAGTTCTCTGCATCCTCACACAAAGGAATGGACTCATCTGCTGGCTAGGGGCAGCCGTTGCCCGGCAGTGTTCCCTAAAGAGTTAACACGTACAGCCTCAAACTTTTCAGGCTGTTAATCTATAATGCCGAATAGGCAATTTGCACTTTTGGAAAGAAACTGACAAGGAAGGTCTCAGCTCTCCAAGTATCTGAAGCCACTGCTTCTGAGCCTGCACAGGGGTCACACAGTGTTCCTCCCTTCCTCTCGGGGTGGGGAGGCGGACCATCTGTCCCTGGAGCTTGGGCCTTCCCTGGGTCACCTCACCTCGAAACCACAGGTCCCTTAGATATGGTCCACCCAGCCCCTGTTTATCCATATCCTGGCCATCAGTCCTGTTAACTCTCTTCTGTGACCCATCTCCCTTCATCCCTCCTCCCTCTCCCACTCCCTTTGGCTTTTGTTTGGCTGAGGAAATGGAAAGCTCACACAGGAAGTGCTGGGCCTCATTTGCTTGAGGTGCTGAGTCTGTTTTCTCTTTGGATGCTGTAGCAAATGGCCCGTTGCCGGCATATGCAAGCTGCTGCCCATCTTTGGGCAAGGGCTCAATCTGCAGCTGGGCACGTGGTCCAAGCTACAGCCGTCCCCAGCTAGGCTTCACCTCCAAGGCTACAGAGAGGCAGAGGGGGTTGGGACACTTGAACACATTTGCTTTTTCTTTCAGACTGTTCTTCACAGGGAGAACAAATTTGACCAAATACTGACCAAATATTGAGTCTGATTGCCTAGTAAACAAGTTCCTGTATAGCTGTGGGCACCACCGATGAATCCAGTCTAGGCTAGAGCAGCCAGTGTGCTAGAGAATGGAGTCCCCTTGTGCGCTCTCCGTGCAGTCAGGATCACCAGCTGGTTGTTTCTGGAATGCAGGTTTAAGCATAAAGGAGGAGCTTTGCTGTCCTGAGGCCTGACCACAAGACATGGTGGTTTGAGGGCTGGGGCCTCTGTTGAACAGAGCAAACCTGGCCTGACCACCACTGAGGGTAGTCCCACCTCATAGCTGTCAGATCCAAGTGCTGCAAAAGTGGAATGAGAATTTACCTCCCTCCTTTCCAGTTTCTTATATAGCTGCCTAACACTCACTGAGTGAGTACCGTGCTTGAGAGATTGGCAGGGCATGGTGGTTCTGTGGATCTCAGAGTGGCCTCTTATGCTCACTGATCTTTCATGCTCTGGAGCCTCTTCTTTTACGGCCGTTGGGAATAACATACTCCAGAGAGTTCTGTAGACGTCGGAATAGTAATCCCTGCGACACTCCCAAGGTCCTTGTGCTGATCTTCATTCTGGAGGGTTTAAGAATGCTCTCAAGAGAGTAGGAAGGAAATGGCTTCTACTTAACATCTCTCCTTTGCAGGTTTTCACTGGTTTTTGCCTGCATTTGTTCTCCACAAAGACAGATCCATCACTGATCCTAACATAGGGTGATCAGATAGCTTACTTCAGTGTGCTTCTCCTCCAGAAACTCTCATTCCCAAATTTTGTCTCCCTGACACACTTGGACCCTTATTTCATCTATCTCCCTTCATTCACTCCCTGTCTTTCATTTCATTACCTTCTTTCCCTGTACAGTTAGAGAATTGTTCCAGAGCTTTCTTAGAGGAATTCCAGAGCTCATTGTTAGTCTCCTTGGTTCTCTCCTTTTTTTGCCCATATTCCTCTTCTTCCCAGTCAAATCTACATGCCCTAGGCAGTATCCACTTAGGCACATGTGAAGCACATAGGATGATGATGACAGGACATCACCAACACCACAGAGTGACAAGGGCAGGAAGGATTTCAGGGCCACTTGTGCCTTCCACATAGTGACACTCATAGGTATGTGTGTTGGAGTCAGCAAGTAAGTAGGTTGACTTCCCATTTGTATTTGTAATAGGATGGCTTTATATCCCCAGAGATTTTGGTACAGGGGATTGTAGCAGGGTGTGAAAAGTTGCCTTGGGCTGCTGTAAAAGACAGTGTAGAGTGCTTTGGTCTATTTAGAACAGACCACAGTGTTTGGAGGGACCATCTACTTGTGGGGTGTGGGGGAGGAGGAGTGGGGAACATGGTTTCTACACTAGGCCTCTTGTTAGGAGGGAGAGGTAGCTACTTCTCACTTTACCACGTGAGCACAAAGTAAGCTGTGAATGTCAGGTGATGGAGAGGAGCAGAGCAACAGGCTTTCACGAGCCTAAGCATAGTGACCCCTCACATCCCAGGACCTTTGGCAAGCTAGGGCAGTGGGACAGCCTACCTCATTTCATAGTCTCTGCTGAAGCCAAATCTTCCCTCATCTTGATCTCTAGTTCTCAGTAAGTGAAAGAGTCAGGGGACTTTGAGAACATCCAAACCTAGCCCAGCTGTGGCAGTTGGTTTATTGCTTTCAGCTGGTACTTGAACCCAGGTCCTGGTCTTGGAGGCTTTCCCAGGTTTAATCCCCAGAGCTTTCTCTGCAGCTGTATGACACTGCGCTGACCCCGAATGAGGATAGGAAAATAGAACCAGTGCCAAGCCAGAGTCTCTTTTTCATTTGGAGTCTGGCTGTCTGCCCATGACCAGGGTTACATAATGGGAAACATAGCTGGGGCTCTGGAGAGCCCGTGTTTCACCAGGCTGCCCAGACCTTCGCATTCTGATGCTATATATCTTCCTAATTGTAGCTCGGATGCATTTATCACACTGTTGGATTGGAGTACTGTTAAAAAAAGAAGAAGAAAAAAAACTCCAGAAATTCCTGGACTTGCTACTTTTCCATAGCTTGTCTTGTATAGTCTACAGAGCATTCTGGAAAAGGCTTGTAGGGAGCCCTGTGAGTGCTGTCACATAGGGAGACTTGGGATATGTAGGGAGTATGCAGTAAGCTGATTTCCTCAGGGAGCCTACATGTGTTGACCCTGTAGACGAGATAGAAATTCTTGAGTTAAAAAACAGCTAGTTCACTCAGCCTCACAGGCAGCTCTGAAAATAAGAACTAATCCTAAGTCTCATCGGCACCCCTTCAAGGACGCTTAATACGTCTTCCCAAAAGGGCATTTTAGGAGGTCACTAAGTAATAGTCCATCAGCACTTCCCTGAAGGAAGTGGTGGTGACTGTGGGAAGCCCCTTTGCTACCCTGGCTCCCCACCCAGTCTCCCTGGCTCCGGGTTGGGGCGTCAGCACTACAGCCTGGCACCAGGGGGTTCCTCTTCCTCCAAGTGCTGAGTGTGAGACACACGTGATCTCTCCCACGGCAGGAGCCTCTGTCCCCTCCCGACTCCTCTCATAGGACTTGTGAGAGGAAGGGGTGTTGGCCTAAGGCTCCAGTCTGACCCCAACAGGGTACAGCAGCTGACCCCAGGGAGCGTACTTTCCAGCTCTGGGCTGAGGTTATTTGGGTCCAGTGTGTGCTAAACTAAGAAGACGTGTTGGAGTGGTTACAGCTAAACATTTAGAGAGGCAGGAACCGTGAGAATCCGCACCAGGGAGGCCACCGAGGGCTCCACTCATACCGTGGAGATGTTGAGGTCCCTTGGGGGCTTCTCTTTCCCAAACACACAGTGCTGATGGGTTTAACACACCATAGTGATGCAACAGAGGCTATACATGTTGAATGTAGCTTGGGAAAACTGCAATCACATAAGGCACTGACCTAGATAGAGGTTGAGGGAGGCACAGTAGAGGTACTTGAGAAATCCTGGAATGAGGTTACCGTGACCTGTTGTTGGCCAAAGGGCTCCAGCTGCACTGCTAAGAACGTGAAGAAGTTTATGTTCTTGGAGTAGTGCAGGGTGACTGGGCTTCAGAATTCGATTTGCCTATTGGGCAGAATTAATTTAAGTTGGACACTCTCCCAAGGGCCCAAGTTGACTTGTTTGTATAAACTAGAAAGGCTGAAGGGATTATCTTTTACCGAGTCTTAGGTTTTTATATTCACCTAATAAACAGCTGTTATTCTTGGAGGATATCTTGCTGTCCATGTCTTAACTCCTAAAACAGTGATCTCTGACACCCATGTCTCCTCTTTATATCATGGCGGCAACTGGAAAATACACTACAGTTCCTTAATCTCCGAGAGAGCTGCCAAGAGTCCCACCACCCTCATCTCTTCCCCATCCCAGAGCCTGTTGAGCTACTTGGCATTACCAGACCAGATCCTCAGCCCACTAGAAACAGAGTTGGCATGATATCTCAGCTTAACAAAGGGGCTTCCTAAGCCATGTTAAGCCCAGATACTATTCTTTTGACTCTACCAGACCTATTGGGTTCATTCAGGTCCTTTTCTGCTGTTAGCTGCTCACCACCTGCAGTTTTCTTCAGTTGAGTGGGAAGTCCTCAGGGCTGCAGTGGTCTTATGTTGGCCATGGAACCCCATGTTGGGAGTTGTGGGCTGGAATATAATGGTCTTTAAGCAAACAAGTTTTTAAAAGAGCATATTGTATATTCTAAGGGCATTTCTCTTGTTGTGGCCTTTTGTCTTTCCCCTTTGTATGTATAGTTCATGGGCTTTCTCTTTTCCAGCTTCCTTGCACCTAGTTTCTGTGCCACCTTGGCTATATTTCCAGAACTCCTCATCTCAGGAACCAAAAGACCCAACTTGTTTCCCATCTGTACTACAACTCTGATCTTCCATAGCTCTGAAACACAATGCAGGGCTTCTTCTCACTCAACTCTTTCCGGGTTTGTTCTGCAGCTGTGGAGTTTGAATGTTAGTGTTTAAACAAGCTGGTATTACACAGGAAATGGCCACCTCCACAGGCCCCTGCAGGCTTGTAACATGGGGTCATTGTACTTGATATTAATCACCAGTCACTGTTCCCCCAGTAAAAATATGAAGGGGTGTGTGAGGGCTCAGTCCTCCTTAGACTTGCCAGAAGGATGGCCTGAGACCTGGTTGGACCTTAGCACTCCAGTCTCCAAACTGTCTCCCTCCCTTGGCCCTGCCCTGGATGGAACTTGTAGAAAAGTTCCTACCTGACCTTTCATCTATAAAGCGGGCAGATCTGCCTTTCTTTCTGAGTTCTAGAAAGGAGATCTATTGTGGTATAATTTGCCTCACCTGTCTCACACCTTAACCTTTCAGAGCATTTTGTGGAATAACACCTTGTGTGAGAAAACTCCAGAAGTGCAGGAACACAGAAACCTATTAGTCGATCTTATACCAGGGCTTCTCAGTTCCTTGGACTAAAGCTGCTTTTCCAGTGGTGTTTGCAGAAATAACCCCAGCCTGAAGGGTTAATCTGATTCCCCAAGTCAATATCCCCCAAACAACCAGCCAAGAGTGTGTGTTGGTTCATTTCTGTGAAATGTGTTTCCCCAGTCACCTGGGCTGGCCTGGGCTGCATTGTATCGGCCAGCAGCTGCACTGCACTCAAACTGACAGCTACATTAAACCTTGGAATTCTGAGGCAATAAAAAGTAAATTAACTCTTATTTTTTTCCTTTCCTGGTGGAGTAAGTGAATGCATGTCTGTAGGGAAGTGAGTGAGCCTTGGTCCTGAGTATATACCTCTAACTAGCTGCTGCTGGTCTGTCCCAAGCTAGGATCTGGTGTTCAGACTCCAACCAAGGGTCTGCTTTCCTGGTGTGTGGTGTTTCTGTGGGGTTGGGCCACTGGGTCACCCAGCAACTGCTGATCCTTGCTTACTAATCACATTACAGCTGCTTGAGAGGTTCCCTTGCCACCATTCTGAGAGCCATAAACGGACTCGTTGGATGCAGTTTCATATTCTCTGGCTGCTTTGTGTCTGCTTGGTGAAGAATGCATCCTAACTGTAGTGGGATTTTGTGGGTTCTGGGAGCGTCCCCAAAATATGACTTGGGACCAGAATAAGCCAAAGGCACTTGCCCAGGCTTATAGCACTATTTAGGACCAAAGGTTGTTTGAGATTGTCTGAAAAACCTTTTGGAGAGCCATTTCCCAATGTTCCTGGAAGATTGGGAAAAAACTCATAGCCACCAGAATTTGACTTTGGCCTCCTTGGCCCAGGCTAACTTTGAACCCTCAGAACCCAAAGGCTGCTGAGGGTTGAAGCTTGAGAGGTACTCCTACCTGGGATAAGGAGCTAGAGCAGGAAAAAGCTAAGCTTTTCCCCTTCCACTCAGACAGGAAATCCTATGTTCACCCATAGAACTGACCTCTCAGCCCAGAGGCCTGGCTGGGGGTAAGCTGAGGTGATGATGCCCGGGTTCCAGGAATTACCTCATCCTTAGCTTTTGAGGTCAGGCATCTCACCTGATTTTTTTTTTAAATAAATTTATTTATTTATTTGAAAGAGCGTGAGTGCACTCAAGGGTAGGGAGGGGCAGAGGGAGAGAATCTCCAGCAGACTCCCTGCTGAGTATAGAGCTGATGGGCTTGGTTTCATGACCCTGAGACCATGACCTGATCCAAAACCCAAAAGTCGGACACTTAACTGACTGAGCCACCCAAGTGCCCCTCACCTAGTTTTTGTAAGTACCTCTTCCTTTTAGTACTAGTTTCCTGACGCTCCCCTTCCCCGCCCTCCGTGGAGAGTCATGGTATGGTGGATGGGTGCCTAGTTAGTGTGTTCCTGTCCGTGGTGCTCATTGGGAGAGGAGGTAACTGATGAAGTGATCTCGGGCAATCCCACTAAGACACCAGAAGAAAGCAGCTACTTAGAATCAGTTCAATCACAAGACCAGTCTGAATGGCTCAGGGCAGAAATGACCTTTCATTGAAGCATTTTGTATATTCCCTTGGTTCTGGTTAGTCTAGCGTGGCCCTTGGGCCCCTTTATATTTCTCAGTTGGGAACTCAAGGACACTTCCTATGTCTTTTGGCACCAGCTGCTATCTTAAAAACCAACACTGGGGTAGGAACTCTCATCCACTTCATTTTTGCAGTTGAGTCTTAAGGTTTTGGCACAAGGTGGGTGGTAATGGGCAGAAGGCAGCTGTGGGCAGGGGTCCCTAGTGGTGGTCAGCAGTCTCTGGGAGGAGTCAGTTTTGGTTTATCTGAGCCTTAGGGGACAGGGGAGCATGGTAATGAGAACCACATGGTACCATATATTTCTTCGTCTTGGATCCAAGATGGTAGGGGTGGGAGGATGAGAGAGGGATGTGGGGCCTCCCACTGTGGCAGCCGTGGGTAATTTTCTGCTGCCTCCCTGACTGGGGATGCTGCTGCCCACACCTCCCCACCCCCAGCTACGTCCTGAAGCAGTCAGGTCCTTGACCTGCACAGCACCAACCAAGGCCCCTAAGCCAAGAATTCAGCTGGGAGACTTTTCACCTTCTTCCTTCTCACTGTCGTCTTTCCTGTTTATTTTCCAAATTGCTGCTCTGCAGCCGAGCAGTGCCTGTTGGCCAGAGCTCACCAGCGCTGTGGGATTGGACTCAGGCAGTGGGCTCAAGTGGCCAGCAGGGCACTGGGGGAGGAAGTGGGGAGCTGGAAGAGCCTCCCTGTGCGTCTCCCATGGGCAGCGCTAACCTCGGAGGCGGCCCTGAGCAGCCCTATCACATCCGGTGCTTGTCTCTGCAGCCGGGACCGGAGGATAAACTATCAGAGCTGTGGGGCAGTGCATCATTCCTCTTATTATTTTCTTCTCTGCAGATGGGGTCGTGGAAAGTTCAGTTCCTTTTAACCCTCAAAGTTCTGTTTATTCTACAGCTGGTAGCCTGAATGCCGCGTTTCCCATTACATCACAAAGGGGCTCAGGCAGATCTCTGCACAGAAACGTGTTGCAACTGTTTATTTTTTTCCATATTTAAACATTTCTGACAGCCAAACTCAGCTGAGCCAAAAGATGGAGCTTTGTGAATGAGTCTGGTTGTCGGTGTCTGTGCAGAGAGAAGGCTTTAGAAAACTCTCGTCCCTCCGGTGATTCTTCCCAAACATGTTCTTTTCCCTGGGCAAAGGCTGTGAAGCAAGTTACTTCTGCAGTACACGTGTGTTGATTATGTGCCGTTGTGTGATTAATGGGGCTGTGTTCCGCCTGATTCCCAGGACACTCTTGAAAACAAGATGTTTCATTTCATTGCCTTTTCCTAGTGTAGTGATTACAGTAAATAAACCAGTGCAGGCTCCTTCCACCTGGAGCCAGTCAGGGAGTCCCCACACCCCCACTCCACTTTCTCCCCCAGCATCACCTTCAGTGGCATGTCCCTTGAATGCCCTTTTTTCTGCCATCTCCCGAAGGCTCCTAGACAGCAGGAAAAACAAATTGCTTAAGGCTGAGGCCCCTCCCTAGCAGCTTTGGCTCATGCGCAGTAACTCCTCTGGGAAGATTCCAGGATGTAGCTCATTCGTAGCTCTGCTCCTTGCCTCTTGCCACTCCACCTCTTGACCCTTTATTGTAAAGCTTTTCTTTGTAATTCTCCTGTGCGTCTCATGCCTTTTGAAGTACAACTTTGCATCCATAGGTACAAAAACTGGGACAGTCCCAGGCAAACCGGAATGGTTGGTCAACCTGTATCTAACCTTCCACAAATGAGAGAAAGGAGAGGGAGTGGGATGGCCAGAATAGCACTGAGACTGGTTCATCTGCTTTACTGTCCTGGGATGATCTTGGCAGGCCAGGAATGTGGTTTTTTATTGGGTGGGTCGGTGTTGGGGGGGGATGTTTAATTCCAATAAACATACAGTATTATATTAGTTTCAGGTGTACAATATAGTGATTCAACAATTCTATACGTTACTTAGTGCTCATCATGATAAATGTACTCTTAATCCCCTTCACCTATATGTGTGTGTTTGTTTTCCTGCTTATATGTGGGAAGAGATTTCTAAAGCATCATAAGCAGAAAAAACCCCACACAACTCTTTTCATGGTGTGACTGGCCCCTCTGGCGGTATGGGAGGAGGGGAGATTGGCGCTCTGTTGCTATCTTGTGGCATATACTTGGCTGGACAGAAGTGGGGGAATTCTGGGAGCTGCCTCAGGCACTGGGTGTCTAGAGTGTTTGAGTAAGTGTCTCAGGCACACTGTCTGGAAAGGTGACAGGACCTGCATTAGGCAACTGATTCTCTAAATTCCTTTTCCTCTCTGGTTAGGATTTTAAAAACTCCCCCTAATCAATTTCAACTTTGCGTAGATGCACACTCGCCCACCAGATCGCTACCATGGATGCAGTTCTGTACCCTAGCGTTCTGGGTAAGATTTTCTGGCAGTTGCCAACCGTAGACATTTGCCACCAGTACCTCCCTTCTCACAAGTGCTCAAAATACTTCAACTGGTCCCTCTTTAGAGCTGTTCTTCTTTCTAACCTTATTTCTCACAGGGTTGCTATGGATGTGTGGTCGATGCTGGCTGATTTCTGTAACATATTGACTGCGGTGAATCAGTCTGAGGTGCCACTGTACAAGGACCCGGACGATGACCTCACCCTTCTTATCCTGGAAGAGGATCGGCTTCTCTCGGGCTTTGTCCCCTTGCTGGCTGCCCCTCAGGACCCCTGCTACGTGGAGAAAACCTCGGATAAGGTCAGCCCCAGGCCAAACATCCCTCCCCATTCACCCCTCCTCTTAATTCTCCAGACTTTTTTATTCTTGGGAAGTTTTCTGTGCAAACGGAACATGATTAAGTCATTGAGAAGGGTGTTAAGGGAAAATATCGACCTTTTAGCTGCTGACATCCAGCTCTGTGTCCTGAAAAAAAAAGCCCTCTCGACTTCCTTTGGTGTGTGTGTGTGCTCGCTGGCATGTTGTATATACGATCATTTCCTCACTTGTTTAAATAGTGCAGCTTGTGTTGGCAGTGCTCTCACTCAGCTCCAAATGGTTTGCATCATGCTTAAAGCACCCTCCTTCCTCCCCCCTCTCCTCCTTCCCCCCAGCCACAAAACTCTGCGCTAGGAAAACAGCCAGGGCTTTTTCCCTTCTCTAAGGAGGAGAGTGATAAATAGGTGACTAGAGAGAAGCAGACACCATGTGTTAACTTACAAAAAAAGCTTTTAGGAATATGAAGCATTCCCCGCTGCCTGGTTTCTATTTTCCTTCCTCTAAGGACTGTGTTTTAACCTGAACGTTTTTCTGGTCTGTTTATAGAAAACAAAGCTCGTTGCGTGTTGCCCTGGTGGGGACTGTGGAACTCTTAGTCTCTGCTTAATAGTTGGGTCTTTGGCAACTACCCTCTTTGGAGGGTAGGGCAGTCTGCTCTGCTTCATGTTCCCATGTAGCAGTTGCTAGGGTGGGGAAGTAGCACCCACACATCCTGGGAACAAAGTCTCCTGTGCTGAGCTGGGGAAGCCTGTGTCTGACCTCTCTGTGGAGTTGTTAACATCACATCCCTTGGGGAGGCCTTTGGGGAAGAGGCCACAAATGGCTTCTTAAGTGGAAGCCTTTTGACCTAGATGAAGTATAGAGAGAGACATAGGTAGATGGCTCTTGTTTTTTAAAGATTTATCTATATGTTTTAGGGAGAGAGAGAGCACGTGTGAACAGGGGAAGGGGCAGAGGCAGAGGGAGAGGGAGAGAGAATCTTCAAGCGGACTCCCACTGAGCACAGAGCCCGACATGGGGCTTGATCCCAGGACCCTGAGATCATGACCTGAGCCAAAATCAAGAGCCAGGCGTCTAACCGACTGAGCCACCCAGGCGCCCCAGGTAGATGTTGTTTTAAAAAATGTCAGATGGTAAAAACGAAATCCCAGCCATAAACTAAAAATATGAGAGAGATTGTATTGAATGAAAATATTACTATATTGAAGATTTAAAATGTTTAAACTTGTTCTTAGTAGAAGAGTTATATGTTCACTATAGACAAGTTAAAAAAAAAAAAAAGAAAGAAAAATTTATCCACAGTCCTTTTACCCAGTGGTAACATTGCTGTTATTTTTGCTAATCATGATCATATTTAACTACTAGTATACACACTTTTTTAAATACAAAACTAAAGTCATTATACAGACTGTAATCTGCTTTTTTCACTTAATCTTGTTTTAATGTGTTCTTATATGGAATCATTTTTCAAAAAAAGATTATGTATGTATGTATTTAAGAGAGAAATAGGGAGAGGAGAACAAGTGGGAGGGGCAGAGGGAGAGGGAGATAGAATCTCAAGCAGACTCCATGCCAAGCGTGGAGCCCAACATGGGGCTTGATCTCGGGACCCTGAGATCATGACCTGAACTCAAATCAAGAGTTGAATGCTTAACCATTCCTATATGGAATCATTTTTGATTATCACTTTGTATTCTTTTGTATGCCAAGATTTCTTTAACCAGTCTTTGCTTTATTGAACTAAGGGACTCTTCTCAATTTTTGCACTACTGTAAACAGTGACATAATTACTTATAGCAGAATTTTCGCATAGGTTCCCCTTGGTTAAACATATTGACTTATCAAAAACTCTTCCTCTTTGGATGTGTTTAATGACTAATAGGGATCTTGGGAATGTGAGAGCCTCTCTCTCTTAAAAGGAATATTCATTTTATGCTTTTTCAGTGAAAAGTTGGAGTGCAATCCTGCTCTTGTAGTGTCAGAAGGGGATAATTATGGGGAATTACAGTATGTGAGGCTGAGGATAGCTAACAGTGCTTACGTGTTGTGGAAGATGGTCAGTTAGAAGAGAAACTGGATAAGCATGGCTTGGGCCAGGGGATCCTGTGGTGTTCTTCTCTGATCACAAGGTGAGTTTGACTCTGGAGGGTACTTTTGGGAGTCGGCTACTGGCTTAGCTGCCTTTTGGTGCAGAACAAGGAAGGAGTCCTAACCAGCTTCAGACTTCCTAACCCCTGTCTCATCAACTCTCCCAGCGGTAGTGTCAATATGATACGTGTATGTGATACAGCATATGGTACAATGCAGCATATGATAAGTATATGATGTGGCCAGAGAAGAATACAGAGCCAGCAGTCCATGCCCTCAGCCTGCAGTGGTGGTTCACAGACTACCCCAGGGCAGTTGCAGCTCATGGCAGCTCAAGACTAAGGTAGGTCTCTGCTTCAAGGACTGTGTAATAGGTATGTCAAACATAACATCTTCAGATCCATACTCTCCCCTAAACCTAGTCTTTTCTTTATTCTTCCCATCTTGATAAATAACAGCTTTGACTTTGGGTAGCTTATATTAAAATTCTTGGGGTTATTCTTGGCTACTCTCTTTCTCACACCTCCATATCTAATTCACCAGCTGTTCATGTCTTCTTTACCTTCAAAAGAAATGCAGAGACAACTCTTTCTTACCACCCTACCCTAGATCAGCTCATTGCAGTGCCTTCTGACTGATTTCTCTAGTTCCTCCTTCCTCCTATTCCCCAGTCTGTTTTCAGCACAAGTGGAATGATCTTTTTAAAACATCAACAAGATCATGTCACTTCTTTGTTCAAAACCTTCTGATGGCTGCTTCTCTCACTTAGAATAAAAGCCAAAGTTTTAACAACATCCTGCAGCACTCTCAGTGATATGACACCACCTCTACCTGCCCTTAACTCTGACCTCAGCTCCTACTGCTCTCCTCCTAGCTGATATGCTTTAGTCACATTGGCATCCTTGCTGTTCCTCACACAAGCCAAGCACGCATGTCTAAGGGTCTTTGCACTGCTTTCCTCTTAACCTAGAATACTGTGTCCCCAGAGAGCTGTGTGGCTCTCTCACTCCCTTCTAAATGTCACCTTGTTAGAAGGGTCTTCCCTAGCTACTTTGTATAACATGTTCCCTTCCTTTTCTTTTTATTCTGCTTTATTCTTCATTGCAGAGAAAAATAACATCTCCTGAATATCTAGCCTGTATTGGTTCCTGGATTAGGTACTTCTATATAGTATTTCATTAAGTTCTCCCAATAAGCCTGCCAAGTAGGTATTAGTACCTTTGTGTTTTTTGTTTTTTGTTGTTGTTTTTGAAAGAGGTGACTGAGGCTCAAGAGAAGAATGAAAAAATGATGATAAACTCCTATGGGTCATCTCCATAGCCAACCTAGAATGTTAGTATGGACCTGTCAGAGGGAATCTTTAGGAACTTTGGCCTTTAAGAAATCTGAAAAAGATAGATATTTTGTCCAGCTTTTAGTGTTGAGTACTAAGAAGTGTAAAATATGTCAAGGACTTGTCAGTAGCAGCAACATGTGCAATTTCAGTGCTGGTCCAGTTTGGTCACATGTTTGGTCCCACCTCGATGCCCATTCAACAGGTATTTACTGAGCATGTCTGTATTACACTGTCTTGCACACACTAGAGAAATGCAGGCTTGTAAGGCAAATATCTTTGGGAGGCAGTGGGTGGCATGTACAAATGCGAAAAGCAACATAAGTTAATTTGAACCTGTAGTTAAGGAGGAAGTCTTGAAATTTTGTTGAGCTGGTAGTATTGCAATGAAGGCATAGCTTAAGGAGCACTGATTTGGCATTAACGTATCATTGTACTTCCTAAGCATGTTCTGCAGAACTCTAGTTGTATAGGTTCTTAATTGTTAGGTGAGAGAAAGAGTTTCATGATCACATAAGTTGTGGTAAAGTAATGTTAAGCAGGGATATCCGGGTGGCTCAGTCAGCTGGGCATCCAACTCTTGATTTCAGCTCAGGTTATGATCTCAGGTCATGAGATTGAGCCCTGCGCCATTGAGCTCCCTGCTCATTGGGGAGTCTGCTGCTCTCTCTTCCCGTCTGTCCCTCACCCCACTCATGCTCGTTCGCTCTCTCAAAAAAAAAAAAATAATAATAATAATGTTAAACAGAATCCAATACCGTAAGGCTTATTGGAGCTTTTAATGTAGTGTACTGTGAGAATAGCCTTTGCAGTTTTTCCCAAACTTGCTTCACCCTTGATCTTTTTTGATTTATTGAACATCTTGCAGGACTAGTATTCAGCTTAAAAAAAAAAAAAAAAAGTAAAAAGAAAACCTGGGTATGGAATGAGCAAGAGGTAAGAAAACAGATCGCTATTGGAATTATCTAGAAGAGAAATTAAGAGTACAGATGAGGGTAAAAGCAATAGAGTGGAGCTGGTTACATTCTGAAAGAAACATCACATATGTTGAAACCAATTAGCGCCAACCAGGACAAAGAAAGTGATCTTAGGTTCATTGTGTGGCTACTGGACATCTAAATTCAGAAGATTAAGTAATTTACTTACCCAAGGTCATGTAGCTAGTAAGGAAGTGTAGGATTAGAACCCTTCCCTCTCTGTCATACTTTAAAACCTCATGTTCTGGGACTCCTGGCTGGCTCAGTTGGTATAGCATGGATTCATTCTTTCTTTCTTTCCTTCCTTTCTTCTAGAGAGGGAGAGAGAGAGAGAAAATCTCAAGCAAACTTCCCATTGAACATGGAGCCTGATGCAGGGACCAACACAGGGATCGAACTCATGACCCTGAGATCATGACCAGAGCCAAAATCAGGAGTTCGACGCTTAACCAACTGAGCCACCCAGGCACCCCAAGCATGCAGCTCTTGATCTCAAGGTCATGAGTTCGAGCCCAGTGTTGGGCATAGGGTTTACTTAAGAAAAATTTTAAAAAAAATTTTTTTATAAACCCCTCATGTTCTAATGATTTGATGTCTAGGATTTGCTTCAAAATAATTGTGGATAAAAGTATGAATGAAAAGAAAGGCCAAATATTGACCAGTATTACATCTGAATCATGGGTGGATTGAGTTCATTATAGTATTGTACTTTTGTATATATATGAAATTTTCTATAATAACTTGTGGTTAAAAGGAGTAATATATAGCCATCCTGAAAGGAAGTGAAACAAATAAAATTCTGTGTCTTTTCTGCTGCATTATAGTGCACAAATGATTGAAAAAGTAATCAAACTATAATAATAATGAAATTAAGCTCTTGCAGTCACTAATCATGTTCCAGGCACTGCGCTTAACTCTTTACATGCATTTTCTCATTGAAACCCCAACAACCCTATACACAGATAGGAGAAATGATGAAAAGGAAACTGTTTTAGGTGAAAGATGTTCAGTTCATGTTGTGCCTTAGTCCATGTAAAAAAAAAAAAGCTTAATTATTGTCTTCAAAATCTATGCATGTGACTGTATAGGTGATACTAACCAAGGATCTGTATAGTCTTTCCTTAGGCTCTAAAGAACTTTCCTAAAGCTCTATTTAATGATACTAATGCATTTATGTCATAAATAGATGTAAGCAGTGCTTATTCTAGCTTCCCCAGGTAGATTAATTTTTGTAGTTTTCTTTGTCTTCCTCCCCATATTGTCTGACCAAGAGCTAAGTAAAGAACTTTTCAATAAGCTAATGCTGGGGCCACTCTTTGGCTTGATTGGGGAATAAATTATTATAAGTCATTATAAGTCAGTGTTTTAAGTCTCACATCATATTCCATTCATTCTTACAGGCATCTTTGCTTTCTGTCTGGATGTAGGATCCTAGGAAACTTCATCATTCTTAAATATATTGTTGAGGTTAAAGATGGGGCTTAAATTGCCCAACTTTTGGAACTCCTGGCTTGTCTGCTTGTTTATTTGTTAAATGACATTTTTGGAGTGTTGTTTGTTATATACATAATTACCCCAAAATGTTTTAAATGGAAAATATAGAAAAGCACAAAAAAGTAAAAATCACCTGCAAGCTACCACCTAAAATTAACCAGTGTTAATAGCATTTATGTCCTTCCAGTCTTTTCCCCCCGTGCTTATATGTGTATACTTATTCTTTTCTTTTCATAAAATTAGACCATACATGTATATGCTTTGTTCTTGTTTTATATTTTTTATATACTTATATATATAGTATATAAGATATACATACTATATATATATATACACGTGCACGCACATACATACATATGTATATGTGTACAGATACGTAAGTATGTATATGTACACAGTATACACACATACATGTAGTTTGGGGGGGAATACTGGCTTTGTTGTTTGGTGGTCTGGAAAATATTTAAGTGCTACCAGTAACTAATTTATTAAAAAACATACTTGATCCTCTATTCTCAAAGTATCAACATCAAGAATAGAAAAAAAGCCAAAACTATTGACTCATGTTTAAGATATGGAAATTAGGACTGCTTACAAATATGTGTTTTCTTTTTCACACGATTGCATGTTGTTTTTTAATTTACAATAATTATTTAGAATTAATTTTATATTAAGTGTTTTTAGTGCTCACCATCAGGTCTTTTACTCTATGGCTTTCCCATTCTTTTTTTTTTTTTTTTCGAGATTTTTATTCATCAGAGAGAGATTGCGCACAAGCAGGGGGAGCAGCAGGCAGAGGGAGAAGCAGGCTCCCCGCTGAGTAAAGAGCCCAGTGCGTGACTCAATCTTAGGACCCTGGGACCATGACCTGAGCTGAAGGCAGATGCTTAACCGACTGAGCCACCCGGGCGTCCTGGCTTTCCTATTCTTATCATGTCCTTTGATTCATCTGTTATTCAAATGCAACACTAAGGAATATTTTCATCGAAGATGACATGGGTGCCTTTTAAAAATTAAGGTGACTTTTATAAAATATCGTAGTAAGATACATACTCATGTGAAAGAATCAAATTCACAAAAATATATACAGTCAAAAACCACCCGCCAGGAGTAACTGCTGTTAACAATTTGATATTTACCTTTTTAGACTACTTCTATATTGAAAAAAACCATATTTATACATGTATATACCTGAATGATCAAAATGATAGTGTGGGATGCATTCTTTTCCGTACTTTGCTCTTTTCATTGAATGATCCATCAAGGACATTCTTCATGACTACTTTTGAACACTCGCATTTTGAAATTGTTCTTATTTTGCCATTGCACATGAATGGCAACTTAGCTTAGGTCAACTATTTTTTCCCCTTAAAACTATAGGTATTATCCCATTGCATTAATGGTTAGGAAAAATTGGAGAAAGGTCTGATGTTTCTTCCTTTGAAGGCATACTCCTTTTTTGGTCCAAAGTGAGTAACTTACAACTTTTTGTAATCTTGAATTTCAAATTATATGAGGATTTGTTTAGATATTGGGCTCTGTACTTTAGTTTTTCGTAGGTACATAATGAGCTTTTTAATAAGCAGATCCAGTTCTATCTATGGACCAGTAAAGTTTTCATCTCTTATGTCCTTGATTGCTAATGTTCTGTTTGTTCTATTATTTTCTTCACTGTCTTCTACATATCTTTTTCTGTCATCATTTTAATCTCTTTTTGCTTTGCCTCTGCATTGTTGGAGAGCTTCTCAAGTTTATCTTCTCTGGAATTGATTGAGATTTTTAGAATGCTGATTCTACTTTTTACTGCTTCTAATTCAGTTTTTAAGTCTGATATTGCATTTTATGTTTCCTTACATTACTTCCCTGTGTTATCCTGGAACCTTTATATTTTTGCCCACCTTTTATCCAGGTCCCTTTTATCTGTCTTTGTTTTGTCATTTTTCTTTTATCATACTTCACAGTGTCTATGATTTTAAAAATTCAGTTCTAAAAATATCTTCTTCATTTGACATTCCCCACACTCCCCCACAAATATACTTTGTTTCTCTATCTCTTTTTGTGCTATTTTCTCCCTTTTTTATGTTGCAGACCCTTTTCATAGGCCCCAACTTGGATTTCTATAATCTGATTCTGGCCAAGTACATTTCTTTGAACAAAGAAAGGTTTCCTCAGGTCTGATATCTGCTCCAAAATAGGTTATGTAGATTCTCATGGGATTCCTCCTTTGTCCACAAATACTATTTAGAATCTCCTTCTCAGCTCTACAGCTGGTTGGTATAAGTTTGTATTACCAAGTCACAACCCTGAAGAGAGTGGGGAGGAGGCCAGGTGGTATGCAGTTTTAATAAATGAATTTATTTTCTACATTTGCTGCCCTGTATATAGTGGAGCTGCTACACCAGAGCTAATGTCTCATCTCTATTTCCTGTGTCTCATCTCTATTTCACATAAATGATAACAGCATTTTCTGACCTCCTCACTGGAGCTGTGGCCTACCATGTCAAGAGGAAATTCTACTCTCTGGCCACTTCTGTTTATTTAAAGATTTATTTAAAGATTTATGTATTTATTTTGAGAGAGAGCAAGAGAGAGCACAAGAAGAGGGCCAGAGGGAGAGGGAGAGAGAATCCCCAGCAGACTCTGCACTGAGCTCGGAATCCAACACGGGGCTCTGTCTCACAACCCTGAGATCATGGCCTGAGCTGAAATCAAGAGTCGGACACTTAACCAACTGTGCCACCCAGGCACCCCGACCACTTCCCATTTAGTATGGTAGTTTACCTCTGAAATGCTGATTGTGCTACCGATTTGTAGCAGTGAAAAAGCTTCAAGTGGTGTTCTGCATCTGCCTTATGTCCTCACACTTTGTGGTAGACAGAATAATGGCCCCTTAAAGATGGTCCACATCTTAATTCCTGAGACCTATTGAAAGTTACCTTACAAGGCAAAGGTGCCTTTGCAAATGTGATTAAATTAAGTAAGGATCTTGAGATGAAAGATGATCCTAGATTGCCCAGGTGTAAATAATGTAATCACAAAGGTCCTTATAAGAAGGCAGGAGTGTAAAGAGTCAGAAAAAGGAGATGTGATGATGGAACTAGAGGTCCCAGTGAGAGAGATTTGGAGATAGTGTGCCGCTGGCCTTGAAGATAAAGGGAGGGACCGTGAGCCAAAGAATGCAGGTAGCCTCTAGATGCTAAAAAAGACAAGCACAGAGCCTCCCACAGAGGCTCTGAGAACACTGTCAACACCTTGTCAACTGACAAAACTGACAACACCCTGTGAGCACCTTGATTTTAGGATTTCTGACCTTTAGAACTGTAAGGTAATAAATTGTATTGTTTTAAGCCATTAAATTTGTAGTAATTTATTACAGCAGCAATAGGTGACTAATACAACCTTCCAAACTGGAGAATTTTGCTGGGCTCTTCATTGTTTACTTCTCTTGCTGCTTCCTTTTTCTTTTTTAACCTTTTTAATTATGAAATGTACATGTGGAAATGCATTAAACAAAAAGACTTGTCACAAAATGAGGAACTATATAACCACCAAGCAGGTCAAGAAATAGAACAACACAAGGATGGTAATTACCAGTCCCATTCAGTTTATATTGGAGGTCCTAGCCAGTACAGTAAGACAAGAAAAAGAAATAGAAGTATTAAAAAGATGATTGGAGGGACACCTGGGTGGCTTATTTGGTTAGTCTGCTTTCAGCTCAGGTCATGATCCCAGGGTCCTGGGATTGAGTTCTACATCAGGCTCCCTGCCCAGCGGGGAGAGTCTGCTTGTTGCTCTGCCTCTGCCCCTCCTCTGGCTTCTGCTCACCGGCTCTCTCTCTCTCTCTCCAATAAAATCTTTTTTAAAAAAAAAAGATGAAAGGGGAAAAAATAAAGGTAAAGCTATCTTTATTGGCAAGTAATGTGATACATACTTAGAAAATCCTAAAGAAGATAAGGATAAATTAATAGAATAAGTGAATTTTGCAAAGTTGCTTGATATAAAGTCAGCATACAAAAATCAATTCCTTATCTACATACTAACATCTAACCAAATGAAATTTTTTTAGAAGTTGACTTCTTAAAAAAATAAAAGTTGTTTTCTTAGGAATGCAAGCTGTCAATTGGCTCTTAATGACCTGATTCCATCTGTCCTCTATCCATCTGGCAGTAATTCTTAATGATTTATGGCAGAGAGATGGCATTTTCCCATTTGAGAGCTATTGACTGCTATGCATCAGGCACTATTCTAGATACCACAGCCATGGCAGTAAACACAGTAGACAGTGGAGGGATCCCAGGGCATGGGGGTGTATTCTGTGTATTCAGTTGGGATAGTGAATATAGAATTATTTAATTCAGAGGTCTGTGCTTTTTAAGGTGCTTTTGTTTGTTTGTTTGTTTGTTTTTTATAAAAATTACCTTTCTGGGGATGGCTGGGTGGCTTAGTTAAGTGTCTGCCTTCAGCTCAGGTCATGATCCCAGGGTCCTGGGATCGAGCCCCGTGTCAGGCTCCCTGCTCGGTGGGGACTTCTCCCCCTCCCTCTGCTGCTCCCCCTACTTGTGCTTTCTCTCTCTCTCTCTCTCTCTCTCTCTCTCTTTCTCTCTCTCTGTCTCTGTCAAATGGATAAATAAAATCTTTAAAAAAATCTTTTAAAAAATAACCTTTCTTTATATTACAAAATAGATATTCATTTCAGAAATACTAGGAAAATCAAGATTATCAGTAAGGAAAAATAAGATTCTGTGATCTTTCTATCCTGGTTGGGTAGATGGATAGATGGACAGACATATGTGAATTTTTTTTGCTTTTTAACAGAAATAGAATCAAATCATATATACTGTTTTGTAATCTGCTTTGTTCACTTAGCAATAAATATATCCTGCATATTATTTCCATGTTGACCTAGAACATGAATTTTAGTGGCTGCATTATATTTACTTGTGTGGACATACCATAATATCTGTAGATATCTAAAGAAAAACCATGTCCAGCCAGATATTTAGAAATGAACTATGAACTGTATCTATTTCCTTTTCTGTTTTGCCTATTTAGTGGAAGAACCTCTTGATACGGATGTAAACTTAGTAAAAGTTATGTAGTGTTTTGAGAAGTCCTCTGGTTTCTGTCTAGCAAATGTTATTAAAAATTTTTCCCCTTCTCACTTGAAGTGCAGTAAATACCTTGATGGGTGGCTTTGTTTGATGATTCATTTCACCAGTGGCCCTTTGGCACTGACTGTTTGTATTTTGTGTATCTCTCCGCCTACCTCATTGTTGCCCTCCCTCACCTTTTTTGTGCTCTCTCTTACCTCTTTACTAATTGTTTATAAATTTATAGACTTACTGATTACTACTTCTGTTTACTCAGGTACTTTCAGATTTATCAGTTACTGCCTGATTTATAAACCTAATTCCCCAAATGGGCCCTGTTGAACTCCGCTGTCTTTATGCTCATGCTATGGATAGGTCAATGACTAGGTGTTCTTTTTGTTCTAGGATAATAATTTTCTTTTTTTTTTTTTAAAGATTTTATTTATTTGTACGACAGAGATAGAGACAGCCAGCGAGAGAGGGAACACAAGCAGGGGGAGTGGAGAGGAAGAAGCAGGCTCATAGCAGAGGAGCCTGATGTGGGGCTCGATCCCATTACGCCGGGATCACGCCCTGAGCCAAAGGCAGATGCCCAACCGCTGTGCCACCCAGGCGCCCCTAGGATAATAATTTTCTTACTTTAGCATTCATCAGAATCACCTGGAGGCCTTGTTAAAACACCCGATTGCTGGGCCCAACCCCCAGTGGTTACTGATTATTTATTTGGGAAGGAGAGACAGAAAAAATTGCATTTCTAACAAGTTCCCAGGTGATGCTGATGGTTTGGGTTCCGTACTTTGAGAACCACTGGTTTTAGGAATTTGGTGGCTGCCAGAGTTGTAGTCATCAGGCAAAGATTTTGGCCCAGGTAAAAAAAAAAAAAAAAAAAAAAACAAGAAAAAACCCGAAGATTTCTGGTATAAATAGTCTTCCTCATTCTGTCTTTAATTTTGGAATGTAGGGCATATTACCTAAGAGTTCATATACTTTGCCTCCATGTTTGCCAGACAGGTTTCTGAGCTCTTCAGGAAGAAGTTATATTCAGAATGCTATAAATATGTTTTTTTCAGAGTATATATGAAGAGTCACATGTCTGGATCTCTTTTCCCAAGAGGGCCCTCAGCAAAACATCTGACTTTTAATGAGTGTTTATCGTGTGCTAGGTACTGTTTTAATGCTTTAAATTATCTCATTTAAATGTCACAGAAGCCCCATGGGAATTTGAACTTTATGAAAGAACTTGTCCAGGATGACACAGGTAAGAATGAAGGAGTCATATCCAAGCAGTCCAAGTTTAGAGCACACACTCTTAATTGAATATAAATTTGGTAGGGTGGTGGAACAAATATTTCTTAGTATACCTCCAGTTCTCTTAACTTCGACAGTTCTTTTATTTTCACTGGGAGCTTGATTTCTCACTAGGAGCTTGGGAATTCTTTTTTTTAAAAGATTTTATTTATTTATTTTGTCAGGCAGAGGGAGAAGCAGGCTCCCCACTGAGCAGGGAGCCCAATGTAGGGCTCGATCCTAGGACTCTGGGATCATGACCTGAGCTGAAGGCAGACACTTAACTGACTGATCCACCCAGGCATCCCGAGCTTGGGAATTTGTGACCTGGTTTAGGGAGATTATCTGATTTCCATAATGGTTCTTGAGAATGAAGAAAGAAGTAAAAGTTCATATGAGGGGAACGGATGCTCAGATTGAATTGATCTGCTTCTTTCTCTCTGGGTTACATGTTCTTCACATCTTGGAATGCCCTGCAGCCCAAAGATACCTGAGTGTCTAGAATATGAGTCTTTGGAGAGAGATACTCTATTTTTGAGAAACCCTTGAGAGTGCTCTAAGAGGACTGAATTTATACACAAGATGATCTACATCATTTTGGAGATGTGCCCAAGAGCAAAACAATCTTCAGAGTTGTGGCAGTGTAACTTATAAGGACCAAAAAATCAGGACAATGCCTTGGGCTCCAGACTTTGCAGGCAGGATTGCTTAGAGATGAACAAGCTCTCATGGAGTTGGTTGATGGGGATAACTGATGCATAAAAACCTGAAGGTGAGTGATGGAAGTTTGCCTGCCTATCTACAGATAAACACACAAACCATCTTTGGCTCAAGACCAAATAAATATGGGCCATAATAAAAAATAAAGTTGAGGGGCGCCTGGGTGGCTCAGTCCATTAAGCAACTGCCTTCGGCTCAGGTCATGATCCTGGAGTCCCGAGATCGGGCTCCGCATCGGGGATCCTGCTTCTCCTTCTGACTGTCCCCCCATCATGCTCTCTCTCTTTCCCTCTCTCTCTCAAATAAATAAATAAAATCTGAAAAAAAAAAAAGTTGAAATGGGTAAGAGGAAGAAGAATGTTACCTAGAGAAAGGACTTAACTATTGACATAAATGTTTGCCTCCGTACTTCCGGTCCCACCTTTTTCTTTAATGTAATTCTCATGTATGTAAAAGAATATTATGTTTTTACTTTATAACTTTAGATATCTGAAAATAATCTTTATTAAAGTTAATACCTTTACTTTTATTAATTTGTTGGTATGTAATTTACATACAATAAAATCTTACATTTGAAAGTATTGATGGTATATATATACCTGAGTTATGACCACCCCAATCAAGATATAGAATGTTACCATCCCCCAAAATGTTCCCAAGTGCCACTTTGCAGTTAACCTCCCCAGTCCCACTCCCCATCCTAGGTAACCACTAATCTAATTTTTTTTAAGATTTTATTTATTTATTCGAGAAAGAGCACCAGTGGGGGCCGGGGGGCGGGGGAGGGATTGTGCGGAAAGAGAGGGAGAAGCAGACTCCCTGCTAATCAGGGAGCCCGACATAGGGCTCGACCCCAGGATCATGACCTGAGCCGAAGGCAGATGCTGAAGCGACTGAGCCACCCAGGAGCCCCTAGTTATTCTTACTATAGATTATTAGTATTACCTGTTTTAGAATTTCACATAAGTGGAATCATAACATTGTGTTCTGTCACTCATTTTGGTATCTGTGAGATTGATGCATGTTGTTGTGTTTTTCCAGTGGTTCATTCCCTTTATTGATGAGTAGTATTCCATTATATGGATATATCACAGTCTGTTTATCCATTCACTTTGGGTTTGGACATTTGGGTTTTTATTCTTTGGCTCTTATGAATAAAGATGCTGTGAACATTAATGTACAAGTCTTTTTGTTTACATATGTTTTCATTTCTTAGGGGTAAATAGCTGGAAGTAGAATTGCTCAGCCATATGATAAGTATATTGCTAACTTTAAAGAAACTACCAAACTCTTTTCCAGAGTGATTGCACCATGTTATAGTCCCACTAGCAATGCTTGAGAATTCTAGTTGTTTCACATCCTTGCCAACATTTGGTATTTCTAGTCTTTAGAATTTTAGCCATTCTAGTGAAGTGTGAAGTGGTCTCATTTTAGTTTTATTGACATTTGTGTAATTAAGGATGAACATCTTTTCTTGTGTTTATTAGCAATTTATAGGTCCTCATTTGGGAAATGTCCAAATCCATGCCCCATTTTCAAAATTCGGGATATTGATGTTTTCTTATAGGGTTGTAAAAGTTCTTTATATATTCTGGACACAAATCCTTGTCAGATATGTGACCTGTGAATATTTTCTCACAGTGTATGGCTAGCTTTAAAAAATTTTTTAAAGACAATCTTGAAAAGCAAATGTTTTTAATTTTGATGAAATTTGGGGTTTTTAAAATTTTTTCCTTTATGATTAGTGCTTTTTCTGTTTTAAGAAATCTTTGTTTTTGCCTTCTTAACTTTACCCTTAAAAAAATTTTTTTTCCCAGCTGTTCTAGGGCTAATGATTTGCATCCTTACCTTTTCAGAATATATTTTAAGGTCAGTATTATACCTTTTTACACTTCACACCTAAGCTTCCTGTTTCCTGCTTCATGCTTTACGAATGTAATCATCTTAAAAGAGTATAATTCCATTTACCCATTCCCTCTTGTTTAGTGCATTTGTCTTCTCTTGGACTTTTCGTATGGTATAAACCCTACTGTACTCTGTTATTATTTCTAGCTAAATAGTTACCTTTTAAGTAAAATACAAACAAAAAGAAAATATAAGCTTTTCTATTTATCTCCTTATTTACGGGTACTTTTCATTCTTTTCAGTAGATCTGAGTTTCCAGATGATGACCATCTCTCTTGAGCCTAAAGGACACCCAGGTGGCTGGTGACAAATTCCTGTAGCTTTTGTTTATCTAAAAATGTCTCTTTCTCCACTCCCTCCTTTTATCTTTGATTTTAAAGGATTATTTATTTATTTATTTATTTATTAAAGATTTTATTTATTTATGTTGACAGAGAGACAGCCAGCGAGAGAGGGAACACAGGGGGAGTGGGAGAGGAAGAAGCAGGCTCCCAGCGGAGGAGCCCAATGTGGGACTCCATCCCGGAACACCGGGATCACGCCCTGAGCCGAAGGCAGACGCTTAACGACTCAGCCACCCAGGCGCCCCAGATTTTAAAGGATTTTTTAAAAACTGGATATAGAATTCTGGATTGAAGTTTTTTTCTTTCAGCATTTTCAGATGTTGTTCTCTTATCTGGCACCCACTGTTTTCTCAGGGGAAATCAGCATTCATATACCTCTCTGTATAATGTATCTTTTGGGGGGAGTCTGCTTTGAATATTTTCTTTTATCTGTGGTTTTCAGAAGTTTGATTGGGATGTGCATAGGTGTAGTCCTTTTTACATTAATTCTGCTTGATGGTCACTGACCCTTTTGGATCTATAAGTTGGTGTTTTTCATCAAATTTGGGATATCTTCCAGAGATGATTCTTTTTTTTCTACCCTACTTACCCTCTCTTCTCTTTCTGGAATTCCAATTATGTATATGTTAGACATTTTTACATAGTCCCACAGTATGTAAGGCTCTGTTTATCTTTAACGTTTTTTCTCTCTAGTCTTCAGATTACTTGGTTTCTTTTTTTATTTTTAAGATTTATTTATTTTAGAGAGGGGGGGGGAGAGAGAGAGAGAGAACACACAAGAGGGGGGAAGGGCAGGAGAGGGAGAGAATCCGAAGCAGACTCCCTGCTGAGCATGGAACCAGTGCGGGGCTATATCCCAGGACCCATGAGATCATGACGTGAGCCGAAACGAAGAGTCAGACGCTCAACTGACTGAGTCACTTCGGAGCCCCCCCCCCCCACCGCCCCGGCCATTACTTAGTTTCTGTTAATCTGTCTTTACGTTCATGGACTCTTTCTTTGCCATTTTCAATATAATGTTTATCCAGTGAATTTTTTATTTTACTCTTTTACTTTTCAGTTTAAGAATTTGTACTTGGGGGGGGTGCCTGGTTGGCTCAGTCAGTTGAGCCTTGGACTCTTGGTTTCAGCTCTGGTTGTGATCTTGGAGTTATGGGATTGAGCCCTACGTAGGGCTCCACGCTCAGCAGAGTCTGCTTGAGATTCTCTCCCTCTCCCTCTGCCCCTTCCCACGCACACTCTCTTGATCTCTCTCTCTATAAATAAATATCTTTAAAATAATCTCTCTTAAAAAAATCTTTTAAAAAAAGAACTTCTACTTGATTCTTTTTTATAATTTTCTCTGCTGATATTCTCTATTTGTTTACTCATTAAGGCTATATTTCCCTTCAATCTTTTGAACATCTTTCTTATTAATATTTTGGACATATTTATAATAGCTGCTTTTAAAGTCTTTGCCTGCCAATCCCAGCATGTGGGCCATCTCACATTTGATTTCTATTGAATGTGGATTGCATTTTCACATTTCTTTGTGTCTAGTGATTTTTGTTTACAGTCCATGGACACTGGATAATTTGTTAGAGAGATTCTGGATCTTGTTACCTTCCTCTGGAGAGTACCTTTTTGTTTGTTTTTTTAAAACTGGCAGTTAAATTTCTGCTTGATCGTCTTGAACTTCTGTAGGCTTGGTTTTTACATATTATTAGGGCAGCTACGTAGGAACCTAGGCTATTTCCCAAGCCCCAGTGACCTGTCAACCTCCCCCTGCAGACTTTGTTTCAGGCTGAGTTTTAGGATCTATGAATGTAGATTTAGATTAGCTCTCACTCTAGGGTGTGTATCCTCTGGAGTCTCAGATGGTTGCCAAAGGGTGTTAACAAAGTGTTAAAACCTCTTCACTCTGGCAGTGTTGGAACTCCCAACTCCCCCATCCTGAGACAGTGCTTTTCCTGCACCACTGCTGGATCTTTAATATCTCTTTCTGTTCCACTCTCAGCCCTGTAGCAGCTGCCTTTTGGTCAGCGTCTGGTGGTCTTGGCTACATTTGTACAGTCCAGCCTTTATCCCCTTCTTCACTGAAGATTCTCACATGTACTTTGTGCCATTTCTTTGTACAACTTCTTCCTGTCCATTTCCCTACTTGATGATTCCATCCCCTTCAGCTACCCAGCTTCTGCCTCTGCCTCTTCAGCTCAACAGGATGACCATGATTTCCTTGGGACTCAGCTTTCAATGTCATGGTTGGAAAATTATCCCCAAGCAGAGGACTGAGTGATCATGGGTTCATTTTATGAATTTCTCTTTTCTCAGAAAGCACAGTCTTTTTTTCTCTCATGAAAAGGGAACAAACTTTAATCATAAAAAAATATTTCTAGTGTTTTTCCCCAGTTGTATTGAGAAATAATTGACATACATCATTGTATATGTTTAAGGTATACAGAATGATGGTTTGATTTACGTATATTTTTAAATGATTGCCATAATGAGTTTAGTTAGCATCCATCATCTCATACAGATGCAATAAAAAGCAAAGAAAATAATTTCTCCTTATGATATATCATACAGAAGTGTTAACTATAGTCATCATGTTGTGTATTACATCCCTAGTACTTGTTTTATAATGGGAAGTTGGCACCTTTTGACCACCTTCCTGTAATTTGCCCTCTCTCTACCCCCACCTGTGGTGACCACAAATCTGAACTCTTTCTCAATGAGTTTGGTGTTTTAGGGATCATGGTCTTGCACTGCCTGTTGCCCACTGCCTACAAACAGTTGCCTCAGATATTTTATAGCTGTTTATGGTGGGAGGACTAGTCTAGTACCACCTACTCCATCATGCTGAGAAACAGAAAGTAGACTGTGTTTACTTGTTAATTACAGAAGTAATCCATGCTATCTGAAATATTAAAGTCATATAGAACTGTAGAATATAAGAGTACCAGCCCCTCCTTCCAATTTTGTCTTTACTTTCTAGTAAAGTCTGCAGCTGATCTTCATCAGGAGGTGTCGGTCGCCATTAAAAGCAAAACAGGCAAAAACTGCTAATAAGTCTGGTAACCGTTCTTGCAGACGTACATATACAGAATATTAACTTTTCTAATAAAAATGCATGTTGTATATACATTACTCTTTTTTAGCTTAATATATATACCTTGCAACTGTTTCTGAATCAGTATGTATAAATCTACACCAGTTTTTTTTCAAGTTGCATCATATTCCATTGTTATAGATACAATTTATCCATCTTTTTTTATTGAGGTATAATTGACACACAGTGTCCTCTTAGTTTCAGGTGTACCTCATAGTGATTTGGTATTTTTATACATTGTGAAATCCCCATGATAAGTGTAGTTCATCTGTCATCATACAAAGTTATTACAATATTATTGACTATATTCCCTACGCTGTACTTTTCATCCGTGTGACTTATTTATTTAATCATTGGAAGCTTGTACCTCTTAATCCCCTTTACCTGTTTCACCCACCTTCCCTCCAACCCCTCATCACTCTGGTAACCAACAGTTTGTTTCCTGTATCTGTGACTTTGTTTCTGTTTCGTTCATTTGTTTTGTTTTTTAGATTGCACATATAAGTAAAATCATACAGTAATTTGTCTTTCTCTGACTCATTTCGCTATGGCAAGATTTCATCATACATGGCTGGATGATAATCCATTGTGTACATATATCACATTTTCTTTATCCATTTTTCTATTGATGGACACTTGGGTTGCTTCCATATTTTAGCTGTTGTAAATAATGCTGCAGTGAGCATATAGGGGTATTTATAGCTCTTCAAATTGATGTTTTCATTTTCTTTAGATAAACACCCAGAAGTGGAATTGTTGGATTGTACAGTAGTTCTATTTTTAATTTTTTGAGGAACCTCCATAGTGGTTTCCATATTGGCTGTACCAGTGTACATTCCCACTATCTTCTAGGTGCTGCTTAGTTATGTCCAATTTTTTTTATTACATACGGTACTAAAATGAACTTCCTTGTACTTAAATCCTTGTATATTTATAAGACTTTTTTTAAGAGTAGATTCCTACAAGTGGAATTCCTTTATCAAAAGATACACAAATTTTACTGTTTTTACAAATATTGCCAAATTGCCCTCCGAGATGATTATACCAGTTTACACTTCCATAACAGTATACAAATGTCTGTTTCTTCATACTTTTACAAATACTATGTATTATACCAATATTTTTAATTTCTGCTTATTTTCTGGGTTAAAAAATGCATCTCACTTTAACTTGAATTTGCTTACTAGTGGAATAAAAGGTCTTTCTGTATATTTACTGTCTGTTTATATTTCTTTCATTCTGACTTGCGTATTTATGGCCCTGCTTCTGTTTATGTTGTTATATATTATTGATATGTAGGAGTTCGTAAACACTGTAGTTTTATTTTATATGTTGCAAATATTGTCTCTTGTTTGTAGCTGGTATTAGAATCTTTATATTTTTTACAGTGTACAGTTTAAAATTTTTATGAAGTCAGATCTGTCTTTTCCTGCATGACCTTTGGGTTTTCTTGTCATGCGTTCCTCATCTCTGTATACACTTATTATTGTTCTTATCTTGTTGATCATTTAACTAGATACTCTGAAAAGAAAGGTTTGTGATTAATAAGACACATTGTGATTTACCCAGGCTTCCATTGGAATTTTGGCTGCAAAGTAGGGACTGCTACTTTTAACTACTCCAAATATTCCAGAGTAGCAACCATTTGGAACAAAGGCTTTTGAAGGTTTGATGTTTTCGTGGACAATTTTTTGTAATATCATTATTGCCAGTGACAGGAAAAATGAATCTTTAGCTGCCTAAGAGTAAATCCAAATGTTTCTTAACTACAAGTAAACTCAGAAGTAACCAGATGAAATAATGTAAAACCTCATTTGTAGTGAATGCTTATCTAGCAGATTTTTTTCCCTCATGCACACAGCCCCCCTAAAGTGAAGAAGAGAAAAATGAGAAACTGTTCCTAATTCTAGAGTGCAGTGGAAAACGTGGTTTGCACATGTGCAGCAAGAAGCTTTGGAGGGTTGGAATTGCACAATGCATGTAGGTTGAGCAATTGCTTAATAAGGCATCCACATTGGGGGGTGTCCTTTGCTCTTGTGCAATTAGGGAACTCCAGAGCTGCCTGAATAGGGGATTTCCTTTTATTTCTTACGTGCCATTTTAAAAATTCACTTTTTCCCTTCTTTTCAATGTTCATTCTTTTTTTTTTTAATTGTTCTTTTGAATTCTTACTTGTAGTTTTCTTCCTTTTTTTTTTGAGGGAAGAGATTAATTAGCCACCCAGCCACATGTCTCTACCTCTATGATTAGAAGTGAGCCTGCGCTGGGTCCCACAGACGGTGGGAGGATGGTTGCTGACGCTGTTAAAGATTTCTGGTTCGGCTTCTTCTCACAGCTGTGATACTCGGCTGGTTCAGAGTGTTTGAAACATGGGTTACTGATCAGCCTGTATTCTGCTTTCTTAGTACTGGAATTTTGCAGGCTTTGTAATGAGTTTTCTGAGGTTTTTGCCTGTTTTGCTTTTAATGGCGACCGACACCTCCTGATGAAGATCAGCTGCGGACTTTACTAGAAAGTAAAGCCAAACTTGAAGCTGAAAGCATAGGAGCCAACCAGTGAGAGCCAGAGCTTTACAGTACTTGTTTCTCTCTTGGCAAAAGAAAGGTGCTGTTTTCTCCCTTTTTCCCTTTACCTTGCTCAGTCATGCTCATGTTAGATAGTACTTAGTAAGCATGCATCTGATTCTGATTCTCTTTGCCTTACCTTTGTGCTGGGGGCACTAGAATCTCTTTTCTCTCAACTTTGCTCTGTTCCAGAGGAACAGGAGAGGTAGTTGGGTCAGAGTGCCAGAAAAGCAGAAGTTAAGTATGTGGATTTCATAGCCGCATGTATGAGTGTTTGTGGGGCAGGGAACTTCTAATGGAAAACATTTGTGTTGCATCGAAAACAGAGTGAGGCCTGGTTAGAGTCTGTCTGCTCTGTCTGTCAGTCTGTTCCCCACCAGCACTAGTCATTGTTCTCCTGGGAGTCTCAGGCGTATTGTGGTTTCTTCTGCTCTTGCTATCCTCTAATCTTGCCAGAGTTTTTGTGTCACGGGTGGCCCCATTCGCAGTTTGGAGTGAGGCTGCAAGGGTGGTGACTAATGGCTTTGAAGGCACTCAAGCCCACATACTGGCTTGGAGACCTTTTTTAGGGTGAACCTGAGGAGAAGAAAGGGTCTCCAGCATGGACAGTGGGAGAAGCGTGCTTAGACACATTCAGATGGTGTATCAGTCCCTGCTTTTACTGCTAGCAAAGCACAAACCAGAAGAACGGAGACCAGAGGCAAAGGCTTGCTGTTTGGGCTTGTCATTTCATTTGTAAATGCTCATAAGGGATGCACCTGGATGCCCAAACTTGTCTCTGATGGGCTGATATCAATCAGGTTGTGTGGCTGGATCCCCTTTGGGAAATAGAGAAGAGAAAGTGCTAATTTCCCTGAGGATAGTGTCACTCCAAGATATGAGGGACCTGTAACTTGAGCTGTTCCTTTTTTTTCCCCCTCCAGACCCTCTGAAATTCACATTTGTTCATCATTTTAAAAGAAAGAAAAAAAAAGAAAGAAAACAATAAAAAAGCAGCAGCTCAGAGTTTTCTGGGTCCCGAAGAAGGCACTTCACCAATGTGGTTTTCACATTTTCAGGTTTTTGGCTGGTGAATAAGATTGAGCAGAAATGCTCCTTCCCCTGATAACAATACATTCAGATGCAGGATCAGGAGCGTGTGGATTAAAACCAGACGGTGGATGATTAATATTTTTGCTTATAGAGGTAGACATGGCAGCTTCCTCCATTTCAATGAAAAAGCTCTTTCTCTGCATTTGTATGTGTGCATATCCTTGCATGCTTGGGCTCTTCAAAGGTGGGAGCTAAAAGTTTCTGGTTTAGTTAGAGTTCCCAAGTACCATTTCCTTCCTCTCACTTGAGGCACCCAAGAAGTACTAGAAGGAGTAAGCTGTGAAGCAGAGGTGTGAAGATAAGCTACTAAAATGAGAGTGGGAATATGCTCTCTTTTCCAAGCTGACTGCTTCTTACAGCTCTCCGGATACTGATGGAACACACATCTTTAGCCACTTGACCTTCTCGTTGCCTATGGACCTGTGACCACATTATAAGAGATATAATTTTTCTTTCAAAATATTGCCCCTTTGGGGGCGCCTGGGTGGCACAGCGGTTAAGCGTCTGCCTTCGGCTCAGGGCGTGATCCCGGCGTAATGGGATCGAGCCCCACATCAGGCTCTTCCGCTATGAGCCTGCTTCTTCCTCTCCCACTCCCCCTGCTCGTGTTCCCTCTCTCGCTGGCTGTCTCTATCTCTGTCGAATAAATAAATAAAATCTTCAAAAAAAAAAATATTGCCTGTTTGGAGGTGCCCATCCCCGTCATTTCACTAGTAGATAATGACGACATTAAAAGAAATTTTATTGTTTCAGGTATACTTTATGTTTTTTGGCCTCACTCACTGACAACACGACAGATTTCTTGGAGAATATAAGAGTTTGGCAGGTGTTTATTATTTTAAAAAAATGTTTCAGGATTTACCTTTAGTAGGTTCTCTGCACAATTAACCTGTTTATACGAAGAGGTCTCCAGTTAACCTAAACCTCTGATTTCCCTCATGATTTTATAAAACTTGCATATACTTTGCCGGTTGTAGAAACAGAGATATCTGCCCAAATGAAACAGGAAATGAAAGGGGAGGAGGAAAACCAGGCCAGGACTCGGTATCTTTTTATCTGCATAAAGAAGATTGCATTGTCTCTGTAACAATGAAAAGTCTGGGGGACAAAGAGTATAAAGTTCCTTTTACTGCAACAGAAATCTGAGTCTGTTTTAATGTTGCCTCCAATTTCGGGGTGAAAATAGGCTCTTTGTCAGCCCTGCCACCCTCTAGCTGTATGCATTCCCAGGTATCCCTGAGCACAGAGTGCAGCGATGTTTCTCTAATTCATTCCCTTCCTGAGAGACTCAGATTTGTTTGTTTACACACATTAAAATCTACTCTTTGTTATACAGTTTTGACAAACATACAGTCATGTAACCAACACCACAATTAAGATGCAGAGCATATCCATCTTCCAAAAAATCTCCCTCGTGTAACCAGCCCGTCTCTCCACCCCTGGTCACCTCTCATCTTTTTCCTGTCATAGGGATGACGTTGCCTTTTCCAGAATGTCATATAAATTAAACCATACAGCAGTTAGCTTTTTGAGGCTTCATTATAGCACAGTATTAGCCTTTGAGATTCATTCATGTTGTTGGCTATATCATTAATCCATGCTTTTTTGTCACACGGTACTATCCATTGTAGGATAGACCATGATTTGCTTATCCATTCACCTGTTGAACATTTGGGTTGTGATTATGGATAGACTAGTACAAACATTCATGTATAGATTTTTATGTGAACTTAAGTTTTCTTTTCTCTTGGGTAAATACCTAGGTATGAATGTTTGGGTCATTTGATAGGTTTATGTTTAATTTTGTTAGAAACTGCCAAACTTTTCCGAAGTGGCTATAACCATTTTGCATTCCCACCAGCAGTGTATGAGAATTGCAGTTTGTCCACATCCTTGCCAGCGCTCGATTCCACATTTTGTTGTTGTCGTTGTTTTAAGTCATTCTAACAGGTACCTCATTACAGTTTTAATTTGCATTTCTCTAATGTCTAATGATGTTGAGCTTCTCTTCATGTGTTTATTTGCCATTTTTATATTTTTGGTAAAGTGTCTTCAAATCTTCTGCCTATTTTTAAATTGTTTTCTTACTGAGTTTTAAGGGGTCTTTGTATAATCTGGATGCAAGTCCTTTGTCAGCTGTGTACGTGTCACATATATTTTCTCTTGATCTAGCTTGTCCTTCTACTTCAGAGACTAGGTTTTGACTGATTAAATGCTGAAAGCTAAAGGTTTCAGGCTCTCTTGGTAGAGGAAAGTAAGGAAATCGAGACCTTAGTCAGCAGAAAAATGTGAGGACCACCCCTTTTGAAGCTGTTTATTTAAAATAAAAGAGGGGGGAGAAGGGTGGGCCAGGAATGAATTGTGCAGACAGATGTCTGAAGCTTTTTTAAATTCCTTCTCTCTCTCCTGTCCCCACCTACGATGTGGATTTGGGGCTCTTATCTTCAACTGGGTTCTTCAGTTTCCGCCATAACTCCAAATCCACTGAGGCCTCTCCAGCTCTGCAAACTCCAGTGGAACACCCGAGAGGGCAAGCCAGCTTCTTACCCAGAATATATTTCAGACTGAAGGCGCTTTTGATAAGTAATCATTCCCAAGCCCTAAAGTGATAGCCTCCAAGGAGTCACCCACTTTGAAGAGCTTCTTTCATCTCCGGCTGGACTCTTTTCCAAACAAGCATCGGCAGAGCCTAGCCTAGTCAGGGCTCTGCCACACAGGGTTCTGCCATGAGAAGCAAATTGGCAGCAACTGGCAGCCCCCTGAGGCAATAGAATTCAGTTTTCAGAACATAGATTAAATGTGGATGAGATATTTATTTATCATGGGACTCTTTCATGTTGCGTGGAATTTTTTCCACAAAGCAGCCCACTTAGGTACAGTGGAGAAAATAGGTCCTGTCCCATTGGACAAAAGTCCAGAAAAGGTAGTATGTGGAATTTGTCACTTTTGAAGAAAATATATCTATACTTTTAACTGGGGAGAGGAAGTAGAAAAGAAAGCCCCTGTACTGACCCCTACTCAGTGGCAGCTTCTTGTTCCATAGGTTTAAGGAAGACTTTGAGAAAATAAAAATTGTTTGGAAAGATCCAGGTGTAGTTACTTTGCATGTTGTTATAGGTGGAGGGATGAAGTGTGAAGGCCCCTCCCAACCCCCCCCCCCCCCCCCCCCCCCCCCCCCCCCCCCCCCGTCTTGCCTCAGACTCTGTCCTGGAACCCTGGGCAGAGAAAGCACCGCTTTCTTTCCTATTTCTTGAGATTGTTGACAGCCACGTAGTGATCAGAGAACAGCAAGCAGGAAGAGCGACACGCCCAGCATGTTGGCAGAGACGGGGAGCTGCACTTCTGTGACCCTCCTGATCAGCTGCGCTTGTTCCCGGGCTCTTGTCCCTTTTTAATTGATTACACTCTTAAGGTATTTTTCTTAAATAACATTTGCCACTAACTAGACACTAGCAGAATTTCTTTGTGCACATGGCATGGATCACTGTGTGATGGTCAGAGAAGGCCTGCTTTAGTCCCAGAGGTCTGTCCATTTCTCCAGGATAATGTAGTCTGGTCAAGGCTTTCTGGCTTTTGACCCCAGTAGGAGTGATGTATACAGAGAAGAATTTCTGACCCTTCACTAATCTCAGTTATTTGAATGCCTTTTTGTAAATAAAACATCTTTTAGGCAGGCTTAAAACTGTTTCTCCTCATGTAGGTACAATTTCTCACTTTACTAAGGACAAATAAATTTAATTAAAGATGAAGTTGTAATGTGGAATAATAGTTCAGGCTTTAACAACAAAGGGAGGGGTTAAAAACAAGTTCTGCAATAAATCTGCAAGTGTGGAATCTAAGGGAAATGATCCCATCTGGAAAACTCTACCAGTGGTGCCGCGGCTGGTTTGTGGAGCAGTGCGGATCGCAGAGTGAAAAAAGACCCTGCAGTCTTGAAAGATGACAGGTTCCTTAATTGATGTCCATTTCAGCTGGTGCTGTGCCAGCTTATGTTGGCCCCAGTCCAGCGTTCCTGTAATTTGGGAGCCAGGTGTGAAGCATTTTTGTTCCATCTTGTTCCCCAGCACCTACAGAAGCCTCACGCATCTCACTTGCAGCAGCAGCACTCTGTAGGAAACAGATGTACAGGTAGAGGTGGAAGGAAGTGTCACAGCTGGGTTATGGATATTTAAAAAAAAAAAATCCTCCTCCATATTCAAGTGAGATCTGGGCTTGCGAGTTGGGGGAAAGGGTATTTCACCGCCTCGGTATGAGGTGTAACTACCATGCACCCTAATTACTCTGATATTCGTTTGTGATTTTTTTTTTAAACCTGTCTTATTACTTTAGACTTAACATTTCATATAGGCAGAGATGGACAGTGATTTGCCTTCTGTCTAACTCTGGAAACAGCATATAAAGAATATCAGAGTCGAGTCTAATCACTTCCATAGCATCCAGGAGTCAAGGGAACAAAACCTTCTGAGAGATTAGCTACTCCTGACTAGGTGGGGACATAGCTGTGCTCTTTCGGGGGATCGTGATGAACACAGTAGAAAACATAACATCATCTGTCTAATGCATTGATACTAGGCCCTTGATGCACAAGAGTATGGATGCAGTTGCCTGCAGCCCCCCCACCCCCACCCCAAGAACACCTTCCCAGAATTCAGTATACATTCCCTCTAGCCCTCAGGTTTAACTGAACGTTAAGGAGTGGGCAGTTCTGCCTTTCAGGGTTACAAAACATGAGCAGGATCATCCCTGTGAGAACACTGAAGTCCTGTGCACATGGGACTTAAATGTTGAAATTAGTGTTTTGCCAATGGCTTACATTTTGATATAAGGTAAGTTTTAGCCTTCTAGACTGAGTCAACTCTGTTTCCTGGATGGCCCAACCCATAAGCAGATGACTAAAGAGAGGCATTGGTGTTCCTTCCTTTAACTCGGAATCTCACGCAAAGAGTCGAAGGTAGCTTTTGGCCTTGAGAATCAGACCATGAAGTCAAGGAGTAACTACAGGCCTGTGTAGGTTGCTTTTTGCTCCAAAAGGTGCCAGGGTCAGGGGGCAGCTCTTGGTTCACCAGTAGCTTTAATTTGTTCTTCCTTATGTTGTAAATGCCAGAAGGTGGAAAATGGCTGTACCGGATGTTTCAAAGAGGGTGAGGAGCTAGGAAGTGAAGTTTTCCTCTAATTAAAGTCTTATTTAAAAAAGGCTCATTCCATTTTTTAAAATTATAATTGTTAAAATATACATAATATAAAATTTACCATATTTAAGTGTACAGTTCTGTGGCATTAAATACATTCACATTGTTTTGCAACCATCGCCACCATCCATCTCCAGGACTTTTTCATTTTCCCCCAACTGAAACTGTATGCATTAGACACTAACTCCCCATTTCCTCCCTCTCCCAGCCTCTGGCAACCATCACTTCACTTTCTTTCTCTGAATTTGACAACAAACCTCATGTAAGTGAAATCATTCAATATCTGTCTTTTGTGACTGGCTTATTTTACTTAGCATAACATCATCAAGGTTCATCCTGTTGTGGTACGTATCAAGATTTCCTTCCTTTTTAAGGCTGAATAATATTCTCTTGTCTATCTACGCCACATTTTGTTTATCCAACCATGGGATGGACAGTTGTGTCACTTCCACCTTTTGGTGATTGTGAATAATGCTGCTGTGAACATGGGCAGCATACAAATATCTGTTCAGGTCTCTCCTTTGACATCTTTTGGAGGTCTACACTGAAGCGGCATTGCTGGATCATATGGTACTTCTCTGTTTAGTTTTTTGAGGAATTGCCATACTGCTTTCCACATGGGTGCACCATTTACATTCCCACCAGCAGTGCACAAGAATTCCAGTGTTTCCGCGTCTTCGACACTTGTTATTTTCTGGTTTTTTGATAATGGCCATCCTGATGGGTGGGAAGTGATATCCCTTTGTGGTTCTGATGTGCATTTCCTTAATGACTAATGATGTTGAGTGTCTTTGTTTTGTGCTTATTTATTGTATACATTTTAAAAATACAATTTCTACTTTCTCACTTGATTGGCCTTGGAATACCTGAACATTAACTTTTTCCCTTTGAGGCAAAGGAAGGCAAGGTAGAATAAAAGAAAGTGTCAGATGTGAGCTCTGATCCTGACTCTGCTATAGGCTGGTTGTGTGGCCTTGGACAATTCATATAAACTCTCTGGGCTTCTCTCTCCCCGCCCCCCGCCCCTGCCGGTTCTGTCTCTTTCTGTAAAACTAGGAAACCTATAACTGCCTTATCAACATCAAAAAGGCTAGAAGAGATGTTCAGGTCTGTGAAAGTACTTTGTAAAGATACAAAAGAGGGAAAATGTATATTCAAAAAGTTTGCCCATTTTTAAAATTATTATCTTTTAGTGTTGAGTTGTAGAAGTTCTTTATATATTCTGGATAAAGTCCATTATCAGATACATGATTTGCAAATACTTTTCCCTTTCTGTGGGCTGATTGCTTTTTCACTTTATTGAAATTTTTAATTTTTTTTTTAAGATTCTGTTTATTTATTTGAAAGAGAGAGAATGAGCAGGGGCAGAAGGAGAGGGAGAAGCAGACTCCCCACTGAGCTGAGATGGGGCTTGATCCCAGGACCCTGAGATCATGACCCAAGCCAAAGTCAGATGTTTAACCAACTGAGCCATCCAGGTGCCCCTGAAATTTTTAATTTTGATGAAATCTACTTTATTACAAAGACATTTTTAAGCAATGTGAACTGGGAAAGTTTATCAACCAAAATAGCCTTAAAAAAAGGGAGTTCTTTCTATCTGAAATAGATGCTTTAGAAAACTATCACAGATGCAGAAAGGGATGGTTTGCCATGAGAGTAATTATCAAATTGGATCGAATTAATTACAAAAGAGTCATGAAATTAGGCAGCCCCTTAGAAAATATTATGGTTAGTCTTCTACCTAATTAGGAAGTAATCTCTTGTGTCCTCATAGCCTCTGCTTCAGGTACTTCCCAAAGTTTAATATATCATGAGTTAGCCACTATTAAAAAGTTCTTTCCCAAACTGAACATAGTCTGCCTTTCTATGGTTTCCATTTACTGGTTTTAGAGAGATTCTCTTAGAGTTATAGAGTCTTTGTTTTTAATACCTGACACATCTTAGTATATGTGAAATCTCCTTAAGTTTTCTTTTCTCTAGGCTAAATATTCACCAGCAAAATCAAATGGATTCTTTTTTTTTTAAGGTTATTTTTTGTAAGTAATCTCTACACCCAAAGAGGGGCTCAAACTCACGATCCTGAGATTAAGAACCACGTGCTCCACCGACTGATCCATCCAAGTGTTCCAAAATCAAATAGATTCTTGACCAGCGCTATCACATAGAATTTTTTGTGATAATGAAAATGATCTGTTTCTACACTATCCTATGTGGTAACCACTAGACACATGTGACTCTTGAGTACTTGAAATGTGACTAGTGCAGCTGAGAAACAGAAATTTTTAAAGATTCTTAGATTTATTGAGAAATTTTAATTTAATTTTAATTAAATTGAAATATCCACGTGTGGCAATTGGCTACTGTATGAGACACTCCACTTCTCAATTATTCTCCTGGCTAGATTCCTCTATACCACTGGTACTCAAATTGTGGTAACTAGGACCAGCAGCATGAGATTCACCTGAGAACATGTTAGGTATGTAATGTTTTAGACCCATGAATCAGAAACTCTGAGGGTGGAGCCCAGTAGTCACTTTCAACAAGATCTTCTGGTGATTCCAGTGCACTAACACTTGAAAGCCAATTCTAGTTCTTCAAGGTTCCTTTTGAAAGCAGTGTTCAGACATGGTCTGACGTGCATGGATTTCACCTGAAGAATGTTTTAGTGGCTTAAAAAAAACTTCGAATACTATTACCTAGATAGCACATTGACTGGTATGTTGTAAAATAAATAAAACATGGTTATGAAGAAAATTTTTTAACTAAAGTACCAGCTGCAATTCAGAAGAAAAAGAGTTAAGAGAACTTTACCCCCAGTCTCATGCACAGAGCTTCTTATTCTCAGCCTGGTATGCTTTCCATCTATCAGGCTATTTCTTGAATCTGTCAAGCTATTTCTTGAAATAGGCCCCAGCTTTGGTTTGGTTTGGTGTTTCCCAGAAGAGAAAAATCTGGTTCCTCCCGGCATGTATTTCACTCTTCCCCCCTTTGGGGGGCGTCCCTGCCTGCTCTTGTACCACTTCCCCTTCACTAGGGTGCCTCTGTAGTCACAACTGGTGCCTTGGGAACATCTCCCCTCTTCAGGGTTTAACAGACTTCCCCTATATAGTTCTCTTCTTTTAATATGATTTTTGTCCTCTTGCGCTTAAAACCTAGAAGAGGAGCTGGCTTGTTCTGTTGCTGGCCTTGAGCCAGATGTCATAACTTCAGGCAGTGCCACGCTACATATCTCCAGCAGTTTGAAATGGAGAACGGAGTTAGAGATAAGATCAGCAGCTTTAGGTGATGGCATTGTTTCAAATAAACCATGCATGACCCAAAGCTTCCACTTCAAATGGGGAATGAAATTGCTTCATCCTTTGACAGCTTGCTGCATGAAAGAAATTTATCTTCACTTAATTGCTTTAGATCCCAAGAGGCTACATACAGTAATTTCTAGGAGATAATTATATCAAATTAAAATATGCAACTGTGAATGTGAATATGCAACTGCAGTGGAAGACCAAAGGTCCTGATGAACTGGCTGGTGGGTTTCTGTTCTCATTCTTGGAGTTCCCTGGGGCCCTAGACCACCGACTCTCTGATTCTGCTGATTGAGATGCAGGGTCCTTGGTATCGCCTTGTGCTGCTAGGGTTAAACGGTCTTGCCTACTAGTACTCCTTTAGCTGGGTAGCATTTTGCTCCAACTCCTCCCAAAGCCGGGAGGGGTCAGGCTGGCTGGCTGACTTCCGGCTACATGTCTTCATCTAGTCCGGCTGGGCACGGTCTGTCTACACTGTGGGCCAGAGCCACTGGGGGTTCCGGTCAGTGGCAGCTGAAAACCAGCAAACTTGTTGATTTTTAAAACATGACTATTTAGATGTTAGGGATAAACTTCCTGTAGATGGGGACAGGCTCCTTAATCTAGGCATGTTTCAATTTCCAGGCCTCCTTTCCCTGGCCTTTATGTTTGAGAGTCTAAAACTTCCACTCTGTCATTTTCATTAATCCCAACTACTGCCCTCCTTTACTCCATATTTTTTTCACTCATTTCTGAAATTCCAGGGCTTTTTTTCCCCTCCACCCCCGACTAAATAACTATATTTTCATGTCGTGGTGTAACAACTCCTAGAAAGATCAGGGGCCTTTTTTTTTTTTTGTTCGACAGAGATAGAGACAGCCAGCTAGAGAGGGAACACAAACAGGGGGAGTGGGAGAGAAAGAAGCAGGCTCATAGGAGAGGAGCCTGACGTGGGGCTCGATCCCATAACGCCAGGATCACGCCCTGAGCCAAAGGCAGACACTTTAACCGCTGAGCCACCCAGGCGCAGGGGCCTTTTTCTGAGTGTGGGCACAGTTCTTCTGAGAGCCTCTCTCACCCCTTTCTGCCTGCATCTACCTTTAAGACTACACACTGAACTTTAAATCGTGAACTCCTGGAAACCACTCTCTCATAGACATCCCCAAGTGTCTAGTCTGGTGCTGCAGATTTCATGAGGGCTTGATAAATATTTTCTGTGTGAGTAAGAGCCAGTGGGGCATAGCTGGATGACATGGTTTACAGGCACTGCTGCTCTAAAGACAAGGGAGAGCTGACTTAGAGGTCTGGGGGACTCTTGGATTCTGTACTAAGATCAGTGACTGTCTGAACCAATGTAGGAGGGGGAGGGGCTGCCAAAAATCAAGATGGTCCAATTCGAGCAAGAATCTGCAGAGCCAGAGATTTCCATTTCCCATCGAGTTCTGTCCTGGCCCGTCCCATGGAGCTTTATCACAGGGGTCATTCTCTAGGTGTTCTTTGTCCCTCCTTCTCACTTAGTCAGGGTCAACCATACTCTTCAGATCAGAGCATAGTGTTGCCTTTTCTTTAAACTCCTCCCCCAAGAAACCTGACAGCTATAATGAGTAAGCGAATTTGCATTTGAAAAAGGTCAGAGTGGTATGCCTTCAAGGGAAATCTGCAGCAAGTACTGTCACATCATTTCTTGGATTCACATCAAGGAGTTTTTGAAGGAATTACACTTTCGCTCACACCAAAAACATGAGCACCTGAGTAGCAGCCTGGAGGGGTCATCAGGGTCAGGTATTCTAGTATGTGTTTTTGAAGCTAGAAAGACATTGTCTGTATTATCACCACCTCTGAGACCCTCTTCTGGAGCTTCTTTTCTGTCTTCCCTGTCAGACTAATAGTAGACACCTAAGAGAATTTTCTCAGTCCTGAACTGAAATATGTCAATCTCAGAAATGCCTAGAGTTGTCCAGGCAGATGGAGCAGGCCACTAAATTGTTGAGTTTTACCTCATGAGACTGTTAGCATTGTTGAGATGTATTCGTGAGAAGTTAAATTACCTGCAGTATTATTTTAACCAACCTCCCATCCCCCATCATGAAGATACTAATTCCTCAACTTGACAGATTGCTTTTCTTTTTTTTTTTAAGATTTTATTTATTTATTTGGGGGAGAGAGCATGGGGAGGGGGGAGGTGGCTCTCTCGCTGGCTGTCTCTCTCTCTGTCAAATAAATAAATAAAATCTTTAAAAAAAAAAGATTGGGGTAATGACAGGAAGAATATAGAAAGGGAGATGTTGGGATTTGAAGGGCAAAATTCATCTAATTAGGAATGAATCAGGATCAGAGATAGTGGACTCCAAAGAATGGGACATGATGAGATTCCTATGGAGATAATTTAGTCGCGTATCTTACAGAATGCAGGATACAGGGTATTATCTCTCCTGAGTGATCAGCTTTCGTGATCTTTTGTAAGAACTTTTCATAGTCCTATAAATACAATGTCTATTCCTAGACTTTTTCTAATCCTTTTTTTAGTATGTATCTTTGTGTTTCCCATCTATCATTATCACACCTGCGTTTCCTTTCTGAGTGTCTCTTGTTTCCATTGATAACAGTTATATCATTTTACATAGTGCTGTTGTGATGTGTTATTTTGCTTGATTCGCACAGTTCTATGAGGTATTATTCACATTTCATAGGTAAGAAAACAAAGATTTAAAAAGACTAGTTTATCTTTAATTGTATAATAATAGTAGGTCAGAACCCAGATATATCTTTAAGTTTGAATGAATGTGAACCCCAATTACAAAGTCCTACACAAATAAAGCCTTATCCTCTTACATCACAGTCCGGAAATAGACAGTCCAGTGCTAGTGTGAGGGCTCTACCAAGTTGGCAGATGCTAAGGCCTCTTCTGGCTCACTACTCCCGTATCCCAGGATGTGGCCCCATCCCAGGTTGGCTGCTAGGGCATCAATGTGCAGCATAATGGGGGAGGAGGGCAGAAAGGATCCCCCTCACACTTTCAGAAAGATTTCTTTGAGGTTTTACATAAAACTTCTGCTGACGTCTCAGTCACATGGCTACCCTAGCTGCAGAGAAGGTTGGAAATACAGTCACCTAGTCAGACAGAAAGGTACCCAGCTAAAAATCAAAGTTCTTTTAGTGAAGAGGAGGAAGCTGGGTACAGGGAGGTAACTGCCAGTCTCTGCCCCAACAGGCATTTTGAGTTTTGGTCTATTGCTTTCCCAGTTTCGTGTTGTCTCTGTTTCATTAGCTAATGATTTAGTCATCTGGGTCTCCAGGGCAAGCAGTTTTTTCTAAGAATTAAACATTAATGTCCCTCTCTTCCAGATGAGTAATTACAGTAAAAGCTACCATTTATTGAGGGCTTGCTGTGTCTTAGGTACTATTCTGAGAGCTTTACGTGTATGAAAACATGTAGTCCTCACAATCTTATTCAGTAGGTACCATTATTAGCCTCCATTATATATTTAAGAAACTGAGGTAGAGAATGTTTAATTGACTTGCCCAAGTTTACACAGGTAGTAAATGTCAGAGTCAGAATTCAAGCCCAAGAAGTCTAATCCCAGAGCCCATTTGAACCACTGTTACTCTACAGGGCATCTTAAAGAAGTACCATAATTACCTAAAGGTGGATGGTAGCCTTCACCACAACCCAGGGGAAGAGCCTTTCTAGATACCTCCTACAGGCATTCCATTCTCCTCCTCAGGATTATTCAGAAACTATGTTAAAAGCAATACATTTGCTGTGTCTTCTTGTTTTTCCATTCCCTGTTCTCTTTCTTCTGTTTTTCTCCTGAACCTGAACCTGGAAAAAGGGATTAAGTGACATGCTTTATTTAAGTTTTTAGAAAGTTCATATCTCTGAACCCATGTTGGAACTTGTATGAGATGATTGTGCTGGGTAATTAATTAGGTGTCTGTAGAGAATCCAGAGGCTTGACATTTCTGTATCTTGTTAATAGAAATTTTGTTTCTAAATATAATTTTGTATTTTCTCTTCACTCCCACTCCCCCTGCTTCAGTGTTCTAGTTGTAGCTGTGGCTGGTCCCTTCCACCTGGACGCCTCACAGAGATTGGTACTTGAACTTACAGCAGTATGTAGCCTGGGCTTCTCTGCAAGTTAGACATCTCCCCTTAATTTACTCTGGTAGTCTTGACTCCTTATATTCATTTAACATTAGATATTTATTGAGCACTTACTGTTTGCCAGGCACTATTCAGGTACTAGGAATTCTGTGGTAAATGAAACAGATACTATCTCTTACCTCATGGACCTTGCACTCTAAGGAAGACAGAAAGTAATCAAGTAAAGAAATAAGCTAAATAAGGATGCCTGGGTGGCTCAATTGGTTGGGCGTCTGACTCTTGGTTTCAGCTGGGTCATAATCCTCAGGGTCATGAGATCAAGCCCTGAGTCCGGGGAGTCTGCTTGGGATTCTCTCTCCCTCTCCCTCTTCCCCTGCTTGTGTGCTCATTTGTTCTCTCAAAGAAATAAATAAATAGGGGCGCCTGGGTGGCATAGCGGTTAAGCGTCTGCCTTCGGCTCAGGGCGTGATCCCGGCATTGTGGGATCGAGCCCCACATCAGGCTCCTCCGCTATGAGCCTGCTTCTTCCTCTCCCACTCCCCCTGCTTGTGTTCTCTCTCTCTCACTGGCTGTCTCTATCTCTGTCGAATAAATAAATAAAATCTTAAAAAAAAAAAAAAGAAAGAAAAATATTTTAAAAACCCAGAAATAAGCTAAATAAATTCAGCTTATGTTAAATACCAAGAAGGAAATAAAACAGGGCAATTTGATAAAAGACTGACTGTGGAAGTGGATAGAATCCATCACATAACCTGTTCTAGCACCTACAACTTGGAGCTATAGTTTTACCACCCTTAAAGTAGAATAACTGACGGGGAATGGTGGTCATAAGCAGAGCTGACCTCTACCGTTGTGCAATACAGAACTATCTTGGTAACTGATCCTGATCTCTGCTCAGTTGTTTGAGGGTTTTTTGGTTTTTGTTTTTTAAGAAATCCTTACATAAAGAAAAATAGAATAGTTAACAAACACCTGGGTACATTCCACTCATTTTTATTTTTTCCTTTTTTTTTTTAAAGATTTTATTTATTCATTTGAGAAAGAGAGCATGAGAGAGAGAGCACAAGCAGGGGGAGAGGCAGAGAGAGAGCGAGAAGCATACTCCCCGCTGAGCCGGGAACCCGACGTGGGGCTCGATCCCAGGACTGGAGATCATGACCTGAGCTGAAGGCAGACGCTTATCCATCTGAGCCACCCAGGCGCCCCCATTCCACTCATTTTTAAAAGAAATAATACAGGGGCGCCTGGGTGGCTCAGTCGTTAAGTGTCTGCCTTTGGCTCAGGGCGTGATCCCAGCGTTCTGGGATCGAGCCCACATCAGGCTCCTCCACTGGAAGCCTGCTTCTTCCTCTCCCACTCCCCCTGCTTGTGTTCCCTCTCTCACTGGCTGTCTCTGTCTCTGTCAAATAAATAAATAAAATCTTTATTAAAAAAATAATAATACAGGGGCACCTGGGTGGCTCAGTTGGTTAAGCATCCGACTCTTGATTTTGGCTCAGGTCATGATCTCAGAGGCATGAGACTGAGCCCCGGCGTGGAGTCTGCTTGTCTCTCTCCCTTTGCTCCTCCCCCTGCTCTCTCTCTCAAATGAATGAATAAATAAAATCTTTTAAAAATAAAAAGAATAAAAGAAATAATACATTATAGATATGGTTGAAACTCTTTCTGTACCCCTCTTAGATCCCATTTCTCTTTCTTCTTCCCTAAAAGTAACCGTTATCCTGAGTTCATTATATCTGTGTATCGTTTTAACATATATATATATATCCATAAACAATATAGTATTATTTTTGCATGTTTAGACTTTATACACATGACATACTGTGATTGTCATCTGTTACTTTTCTTACTCAATATTACAGCTTCTCGATTTATCCATGTTGATGTGTGTAGTTCTGCTTCTTTAATTTTAATTGATGTATATATAGTAGCCCGTTATATGAATATACCACAATTTATTGATCTCTGTCTTACAGATGCACAATTTTTCACCACTACCAACAATACTGCACTTTCTTTGTACTAATATAGGATTTTTTCTAAGAACTATATCTAGGAGCAGAATTGCTGCATTGTAGGGTATGCTCACCATCACCTCTGCTAGCTGTTGCCAAATCGCTTTCCAAGGTGATCATACCAGTTACACTACCTATAAAAGTATATGAATTCCTACTTTTCTATAGTCTCACCTATACTAGACATTTCTGAACTTTTTATTTTTGCCAATTTGATGAGTTTTAAATCCTATCTTGTTTTATTTTTCATTTCTTCTTATTACTAAAGGGGTTAAACATTTCTTTATTTATTAATTAGCCATTTGAATTTCCTCTTTGAATTCCATGTTCATATTCTCTGCCCTTTTTGTCTCCTTATTTCTTCTGATTGCTCTTATTTATTTGAGGGTTTGGATATGACTCCTTTGTCAGCGTATGTGCATTACAAATCTTCCCATCTATAGTTTATCTTTTAAATTAATTTATAGTTGGGGCGCCTGGGTGGCACAGCGGTTAAAGCGTCTGCCTTCGGCTCAGGGCGTGATCCCAGCGTTCTGGGATCGAGCCCCACATCAGGCTCTTCTGCTGTGAGCCTGCTTCTTCCTCTCCCACTCCCCCTGCTTGTGTTCCCTCTCTCGCTGGCTGTCTCTATCTCTGTCGAATAAATAAATAAAATCTTTAAAAAAAAAAAAATAAAAAAAAAAAATAAATTAATTTATAGTGTTTTCATTTGTATAGAAATTCTTTTTCTGACAAATTTATCAATTAGTTCCTTTATGCTTTATATCTTATTTAAGAAATTCTTTCTAGATTGCATATAATATTGACCATATGTTGGAGCTGGGTAGTGGTAGTCAGATTTACTTGTACTAGTCTTTACTTTTGTGTATGTTTGAAATATTCCAAAATTTAAAAATTTAAAATAAGTCCACTGGAATACATTTAATAGCAAATATGCTTTAAGTTTTTTTGTATAGAAAAATCAGTTGCCCTAATAATAGGCTTATAATTTGATGGGGTAAAGGGTTACTTTCATCTCTATATAAGATTTGTCATTTGATTTTTTTTTTTAAACCACTTTGTTGTTAGGTTAAACTGTCAACAAGAAGAATTACAATTCTACCGGGGCGGGGGGGAGGTCGGAGGAGAAAGAGAGCCTTATCTACCCTGAGGTCACAAGGAATATATACCTACATTTTTTTCTTCTTAAAGTTTCATTTTACTTTATACATTTACATCTTTGATCTGTCTAGAATTTATTTTTGTAAATCAGGTTTCCCTGTATGTGGGTCAGTTTCATGGTTCTCTCTTCTGTTTCATTAATCCATTAAGCCAATTAGTACCACCATTATGGTTTATAAGTCTTGAAAAACTAGGAGGGCAAGTCGCCACCTTTTTCTTGTTTTATAGAAATATCTTGACTCTTCTCATCCTTCTTCCAGATGAGATCGACTTTTCAAATTCCACCAGAACGTCTGTAGGGATTTTGTTTGTAATTGAACTGCATTCAAATATTAATTTGGGGAGAATTGCCATATTTACAATATTAAGTCTTTCCATCCATGAACATGATATACTATTAATTTAATTCAGGTCTTCTTTTATCCCCTTTTAGGATATTTTATAATCTTTTCCGTAAAAATACTTACACAGCTGGGGCACCTGGGTGGCTCAGTCATGGAGCATCCGACTCTTGATTTTGGCTCAGGTCATGATCTCAGAGTCATGGAATCAAGCCCCACGTTCAGCTCTGTGCTGAGCGCAAAGGCTGCTTGAGATTCTCGCTCTCCCTCTACCCCTCCCCCCTCCACACTCACATACTTTCTCTCTCAAATAAATAAAATTTTTTAAAAAACAGTTGCACAGCTTTTGTTATATTTTCCAGTTGACTATAAATGATATAAATATGAGTGCTGTTTTTTCTGTTGATCTTATGTATTCTGATAATAGTTGCCATAATAAGAGAAATCTTTGTTTCTGACCTTAATAGCAATGCTTCTAAAGTTGTGTCATTAAATCTGCTATTTGCCATAGATTCTGATAAATATCCTTTATCAGGTTAAGGATGTTCCCTTCTGTTCCTGGTCTGCTAAAGTTTTTTTTTTTTTTTAAAGGTTTTATTTATTTATTTGACAGAGAGAGAGAGCACAAGTAGGGGGAGCCCCAGGCAGAGTGAGAGGGAGAGGGAGAAGCAGGCTTCCCACAGAGCCTGATGCGTGGCTCGATCCCAGGACCCTGGGATCATGACCTGAGCTGAAGGCAGACGCTTAACAACTGAGCCACCCAGGCGCTCCTGAAGTTATTTTTAATCATAAATGAATGAGGGTTAAATTTTATTAAATATTTTTTCTTCATCTGGTGATGATCATGTGGTCTTCCTTTTTTGACCTATTAATACGGGAAGGGGGGCGCCTGGGTGACTTGGTCAGTTGAGTGTTTGACTCTTGATTTCGGCTCAGGTCATGATCTTGGGGGGTTGTGGGATCAAGCCCCACATCAGGCTCCACGCTCAAGAGAGTCTGTTTGTCCCTCTCTCTCTGCTCCTCCCCCTGCCTCCACCTCCACACTTGCTCTCTGTCTCAAATTAAAACAAAACAAAACAAAACAAAACTTTTAAAAATGGGGATATACATTAATAAATTTCTAATGTAGAATTATCATTTCCTTCCTAAAATAGCTCAGTGTGTTCTTAAACTTACTCTCCCATCCCCAAAAAGAACATATTCTTGACCATACTTTTTTCATGGGAGTACATCTTATTTTTCATTTATTTTCTTAAGTGTTTTTATTCTGCCTGCCTGCCATTTATTCTTTCTGTACATATTATTTGAGCAAAAGCTATGTGTTTTATGCCATTCATTTTACTAAGGGAATATAAGAGAGGAAACCTGAATCAAATATGAGTGTGCTGCACTAAAAGTAAAGCCTTACCTTAGTGAGGATTCATGGGAAATCAGTTTTTAAAGTATTAAAAAATACAGAATTGGAAATACAGAGGACTAATCTGGTGGCAATGTTTAGGAGGGGAGGAAAAGTACAAGCAAGAGGCCAGTTAGTCGTGTAATGTCTAAGGTTATACTAATGACAATCTAGTTCAGACTACCATCCATAGTAACAAAAGGGAAAGGGGTGGATGTGAGGGTCCCATTACAGTATGATTTGGTTATTTGTTTAGATATAACTAGGAGGAAGAGAGAACGGAATATTTTTACAAAATTTCGAGGTTAAATAACTAGAAATTTTGAGCTACTGTTGAGTAAAATGGGGAAGTTGGAAAAGGAAGCCTTTGGGGATACATGTTTGAGGTTGGACACTCCTAAGGAGATGATGACCACCTCTGTACAGCCTCCAGGATATTATCATATGCAGCTGAGTGAATGCTTTTTGGTGATGTCAGTGTGATGAAAATGACAAATCCCTCTAAGAGGCAGTGTGATGTAGAGGTGGAAAGAATACAAAATTCAAAATCAAAAGTTTGCATGCCAACTCCATTTATAAAACCATGGACCTTAATTTTTACACCTAAAAAAAAAAAAAGGAATACTACAACCACCACCCGTCAGTTGTTTTGAATATTAAATGAAATGGCACTTGTGAAATAATACTGTAAACTTTCAAATTTATAATATTAAGCGGCTCTTAGGCGAGTAGGTAGAACAGTGGTGCACTGGAATGAGGGATAAGGCAGCTAGAGGCAGCACAGAGGGCGGTGCTACTGGAGACAGGATCAGCTAGTCTTTAATGCGGTTCTAGAGCAGCTGTCCAATAGAACTTTGCAGTGATGGAAATATGCTACTTTGCGTTGTCCAGTATGGTAGCCATCAGCCACATGTAGCTACTGAGCGCTTGAAATGTGGCTGGTGAAACCTAAGGAAATGACTTAAAACATTTTCTTAATTGTTGTAAAATATACATAACATACAACTTACCATTGTAACCATTTTTAAATGTACAATTTAGTGACATTAAGTACATTTACAATGTTGTACAATCACCACTATCCATTTCCAGAACTTTTTCATCATTCCAAACAGAAACTCTATATCCATTAAACAAAAACCCCATCCCCCCCTCTCCCCAGCCTCTGGTAACACCTAGTCTACTTTCTGTCTCTGTGAATTTGCCTATTGAAAGTACCTCATACAAGTGGAATCATACAATATTCATCCTTCTGTGTCTTGCATATTTCACTTAGCATAATGTTTTCAAGGCTCATCCATTTGTCATAATTTAGCTCCTTTTTGTGACTAATAATCAAATGTATGTATACACCACATCTTGTTTCTTCATTTATCTGTTGATGGACACTTGGGTTGCTTTTATGTTTTGGCTACTGTGAATAGTGCTGCTATGAATATTATGGCACACAAGTGGTTTACATAGTGATGTGTCCAGTATCTGTTTGACTGCCTACTTTCAGTTTTTGGGGGTATATGCCTAAGAGTAGAATTGCTGAATCATATGGTAATTCTATGTTTAAATTTTTGAGGAACCCCCGAACTATTTTCCACAGCAGCTGCATCATTTTACATTTCCACCAGCAGTGCACCGGGCTTCCAGTTTCTCTACATCCTCCCCAAAAAAGTATTTTCTGCTTTTCTTCATAATGTCATCCTAATGGGTGTGAAGTGATATCTCATTGTGGTTTGGGTTTGCATTTCCCTAGTGACTAATGATGTTGAACATCTTTTTACATGCTTATGCCATTTGCCTATTTGGAGAAAAGTCTTTTCTAGTCATTTGCCTATTTTTGAATCAGGTTATTTGGGGTTTTTTTGTTGTTGTTTAGTTGTAGGAGTTTTTTTATATATTTTGAGCATCAATCCCTTAACACACACATAGTTTACAAATATTTTCTCCCATTCAGTGGGTTATCTTCTCACTATCTGTTGATAGTGTCCTTTGATATGCAAATGTTTTGATTTTGGTAAGTACATTTTAATTTTTTATTATTTTTTTAAATAAAATCTTCTACTTTTTTATTGACGTATAGTTGACACACAATGTTACATTAGTTTCAGGTGTACAACATAGTGATTCAGCAGCTCTGTATGCCGTGCTCATCACAAGTTTAGCTATCACCTGTCACCATACAATACTATTACAGTACCATTGACAATATTCCCCATATTGTACCATTCATCCCCGTGACTTATTTATTCATAACTGGAAAGAAGCCTGTACCTTCCATTCCCTTTCACCCCATCTCCCATCCCCTTGCCTCTGGCAACCACCAGTTTGTTCTCTGTATTTATGAGTCTGTTTCTGCTTCTTTATTTTTTTGTTTGCTTTGTTTTTTAGATTCCACATGTAAGTGAAATCATATGGCATTTGTCTTTCTCTGTCTGGCTTATTTCACTTAGCATAATACCTTTGGTCCATCCACGTTGTGTCACATGGCAAGATCTCCTTTTTAATGGCTGAGTAATATTCCATTGTATATGTATACCATATCTTCTTTATCCATTCATTTGTCCATGGACACTTAGATTGCTTCCATATTTTGGCTATTGTAAATAATGCTGAAATAAACATAGGGGTGCATATGTCTTTTCAAATTAGTGTTTTTATTTTCTTTGGGTAAATGCCCAGTCGTAGACTTACTGGATCTTGTGATATTTCTATTTTTAATTTTTTGAGGAACCTCCACACTGTTTTCCACAGTGGCTGCACCAATTTACATTCCTACCAACAGTGCCTGAGGGTTCCTTTTTCTCCACATCCTCGTCAGCACTTGTTATTTCTTATCTTTTTGATACTTGCCATTCTGACAGGTATAGGGTGATATCTCATTGTGTTTTTGATCAGCATTTTCCTGATGATCAGTGATGTTGAGCATCTTTTCATGTGTCTATTGGCCTCTGTATGTCTTCTCTGGAAAATGTCTATTCAGGTCCTCTGTTCATTTTTTAATCAGATTATTTGGGTTTTTTTGGTGTTGAGTTGTGTACGTTCTTTATATGTTTTGGATATTAACCCCTTTTAGGATATATCATTTGCAGGTATCTTCTGCCATTCAGTAGATTGCCTTTTCATTTTGCTGATGGTTTTCTTCACTGTGCAAAAGCTTTTTATTTTGATGTAGTCCCAGTAGTTTATTTTTGCTTTTGTTTCCCTTGTCTGAAGAGGATAAATCCATTTTATTTTAATTTTTATTTTGTTGTCTATGCTTTTGGTGTTAGATCCAAGAAATCGTTGCCAAATCCAGTGTCATGAAGATTTCCCCCTGTACTTTCTTTTAAGAATATTCTGGTTTTAGCTGTTACATTTATGTCTTTGATCCATTTTGAGTTCATTTCTAATATGATATTAAGGTAAGGGTCCACCTTCATTCTTTTGCATTGAAATATCCAGATTCACCAGCACATTTGTTGACAGCTGTCCTTTCCCCATTTGAATGGTCTTGGCACCTTTGTCAAAAATCAATTGACCATATAATGAAAGTTTATTTCTGGGTTCTCTGTTATGTTCTACTAGTCTGTATGTCCTTATGACAGTACCACACTGTTTTTTTTTTCTCAAAAAAATTTGGTTTTATTTCATAAATTAAAACGCAATGCATAACTACCAACAGAGCTCTGGAATTACTATACTACCCATTTTCTCTCTATGTAGGACAAGGAGGTCCACACCCACGACCATATAGTTTATTGTTCAAACTGGGACACCCTTGCTATTGAAGGGAGGCCATATTAATAATTATGCTGGAACTGTGGATATATACCAGAACTGTCACAGTTAAGTGAGACATATGGGTCACCCTATATGTCTCTCTGAAGTCACACTGTTTTGATTACTATAGTTTTATAGTATGTTTTGAAATTTAAGAAATGTGAGTCCTCTAATTTTTATTCTTCTTTTTCAAAATTGTCTTAGTTATTTGGAGTCCCTTGAAATTCCATATGAATTTTAGTATCTCTTTTTCCTGTTTCTGCAGAAAATGCCATTGGGATTTTGATGGGGATTGCATTAAATCTGTAGATCACTTTGGGTTCTGTTGTCATCATAACAATATTAAGTCTTCCAATCCATGAACTTGGGATGGTATTTATTGAAACTGAATTTTTAGTTGCATTTAATTTTAGGTAATTTAAGTTTATACAGCCACATGTGGCTAATGGCTACCATGTCAGATAGCATAACTCTAGAGAATCATCCTCAGATTTATTTTTCTTTCTAAAACATTGAACTACAGTAATATCTACAGAGACTTCATAGCACCTGAATCATCACTGGTCTCAGGATAACTGCACCATATCGAAAGCATGGTTAGAGAGACCTGCATACGGAATAGTTTAGGTTCCTCCAGGTGATCTCTGTCTCTGTCTCTGTTGTCCTTTTGGAAACGCCTACCTTCCTCTGGAACCAAAGAGAACCTATTGCTTTCAAAAAATTAGAAAACCAAACTCCGCCTCTGGCAGAAATGGAATTTCTTCTGCCTTTTCCTATTTCCATATAAGCAGAAACCATGGTACCCTAAATGGGGTACATATTTTAAAAGAAATTTCCTCTCTAAATGAAGATGTCGATTATATTAAAGTACTTATGCTTTATTCATCACTTTGTTCTTATGGGAACAACAACACAAATGCCTTTAGGCATTGTTGTACATCCAGTTCCATTTTCAAACAATAGACAGTTTAGGTTGTCAAACTAGGAAACCCCTTATCCTCTCCGTTTCTTTTTCCTGCCAGGTAAGAAGTAATGATAAGATACAAAAGAGATGGGTCCTTAGTATTCTTCACAACAGTCTCCCTGCCACCCTGCTCCCTGGCATCTCTCTAAAGACTCCCTAGGGAGTTCTGCAGCTCTTCTTGGAGTAAACAGGAAAACTCAATAAATAAAATAGGAGTCTTAAAACCAAAAGGCTGTCAGACACAGTTCTCTAGAAAGAAGATGCCTTTGGCCTTGGACAGTCAGGAACAGTAAGTTTGTAGTGTTTTGTATAAACATTCTGTTATGACTCTCTGGAGTAGTCTTTCATTCAACTCTTAGACCAAAAATGGAGCTTGTATGCCCTGGCCTGCCTCTAATCAGTCTGCATCAGCTTCTCCTGAAAAGAGGCCAGAACATCCCTGTGTATTCAGAATTAGATTAGCTCAACAGCTACCCAGTTCTCTAAAAATGATTTTTCCACCTTAGTGCCCTATAGTCTACACCCCACCCTCATTCTTACCCCTCTCCTTGTACAGAGGTAAGTTCTTTATTACAGCATCTGGGTTTTCCCACACTGGAATTGACCTATCACCACTCTCCTAAAATGCCTGTACTAACCACTTGGGTGTTCTGGTATCAGAACTTAGAAGTGTCCCAACTGTCCCACCCAGCCTCCTTAGCTCTCTTCTCTCTCTCCTGGATTGTTATGCTGGAATGATATTCCTCTTGGATTTCAGTGTGTGCAGTCTTATTTGGGTGGAGCCTTGAGCTGTTCACAGGAGTGCTGGTAATGTCTGGCCTTCAGTGCTGCCAAAGGCAAAAAGCTGGCCTTGTCTCAGTTTAAAGCACATAGTTGGATGGCTGGGCCAGTGTTAGATGGAGGGTGGAGTGAGCAAATACCACTCTCTTCCTACTGTGTTTTCAGGAAATGATTATAAAGCAGCTATAAGTGCGAATGAAGTCAAAAGAATGGATTGGCACCCCCCCCCGAAAAAAAACAGATGAACACACGCACACACTCCTACACTCCTTCTTTAAGTTCCATCCCAGATCCTTATTGTTCTGCTGGACTTAACTTTGCTACTATTTCAGAGCAAAAAAAACCTTTGTTAAACTGTCTGTCTCCATTCTCTTCCCTGGAAGAGAACTCAGCCATAGTCTGCTGAACAAGAGCTGAACTTCCCTTTAAGCAAACTGTGGGTTCTACTTCCCTGTCCTATCCCTTCCCCAGAGGAGTGTGGGCAGAAGCATATAGATGGGAGTAATAACCAATGCCAAGATTTAATCTCTCTGTTAGGCAGTGGGGTTTTCAGAACTAGTAGTAAAATTGTTTGCAGAGACAGATGTCAGTAAGAGGAATCTCTGTCCCATCAACATACTTCCATTCCTTCCTTCCAGCTGCCTCTTTCCCTTTCACCTGGTACCTTTGTGGGGTTTCAGCCATATGGCTCTTAATGAATCTTGTCTGGAGTGTCTGAAAGTGGCTGATTGTGTTGTGCAGAGCACAGTACCCCTGGTCTGCCTCTCTCCCTCTCAGCAGCTGTTTGCCACTGACCAAGGTGGCGACTGAGCCTGTGTGTGTGGCCGGAGTCAGTGATGAGACTCCCACCCAGGCCTGGGGAAGCCCTCAGCCAGTGTGGTTCCTGTGGCAGCAGCCAAATACGCCAGAGCTCCTCATACCTTCAGGGCTGTGGTGTAACAGCCAGCTTTATGCGGTGGCATTGTTTAGTGTTGGTTGACTTGACTTCTCTGTCCCCACCCTCTGTGTTTAAGGGAATCTGGCCATGGCTCAGTAGAAAAGAAGCTGGCATTTGCAGAGTGGCTTCCTGCTGCCTTTCTTGTAGTAGGAGCCAGGACCACCTTCCATCTCTGCCTCCCTACCCGTGTGGCAATGGCAAGAGGCCCCTCTGTGTTCAGCCTCCCGTTGTGGGGTTTCAAGTTGCCTAAGATCAGGACACGGCTATCTGCCAGGTTATCTGCCCAGATAAACATTTATTGTTTACAGGGACGTGTTTCAGCTGCTCTGGCTGATCCCACTGGTGAGATCTTCTAGTTTCTTGCGGTTTTTAAGCCAGTATGTGGGGCTGACATCCAGACACAGAACTAACTGCTGGAGCTGCCGAGACTCTAAGTGACCAGCCACTTCTAGCTTAGCTTAGCCATTGCCTCCTCTCTATCCGGTTCTAGAACCAAATTTACCTCCCAATTCCCAGTCCTGCCTCCAGAGTATTAAAACTGCCTCTGCATTTTGAACATTTCTGGCCTTTCGAATTTGGGGGTTTATATAGGACCCAGTGCTCTGACACAAGCAGCTAAAGATTTTCGTTCAGGTGTCAAAACTGGCATTCTGACACTTGCATGTTTTCCTTAGTAGCTAGTGAGGCAACTGTTTAGGGAAGGCAACAGGGATAAAGAGATTTTCTTTAATCCAAACAGCCATGTCCACTGCATCCAAAGGTACATTGTCTTTTTACTTTTTAGTGATATAACTGATTTCCAACCTTTTATTATACTATAAAGTTGAAAGAATTTTACAATGAACTCACTTACCCTTAGCATCTAGATTCTGTCATTCTCATTTTAGTATACTTGCTTTATCACGTATCTATACATCTCTCCATCCATCATCAATTTCTTTTTTTTTTCAACTTTTTTTAAGTAATCTTTACACCCAACATGGGTCTTGAACTCACAGTCCTGAGATCAAGAGTTGCATGCTCTACTGACCAAGCCAACCTGGCACCCTTTTCATCAATTTCTTTTTGATTTATGTCATCAATACATTTTCTCTAAGTCCTTAAGCATGCTATGTATTATTAGCTAGAGTCAGTATTTGTTTATGGCTTTTTCTTTTGTAAATTTCTTTAAAATTTACATTAGATGAAATGGACATATACTAAGCGCACCTTGGCTAGGTTCTGACAAATGCATGTAACCCTAAACCTATCAAAATATAGAATCTTCTTATCCTAATCCCTTATGTCCACCTAAATCCCCAGAGGCAGCCTCTATTCTAATGTTTTCCATCATAGCTTAGATTTGCCTTTTTTAGTCATGTAAATGGAATCATATGGCATATACTCTTTTTAGAAAAGCTTCTTCGGTTTAATATACAGTTTTTGAGATTCTTCCATGTTTTTACATTTATTGGTAGTTTATTTGTTTCTATTGCTGAGTAGTGTTCCATTTTTTTAATATGAGATAGTTGAGCCATTCTCTGATGGATTGATGGACATCTAGCCTTTTTCCACTTTGGGGCTATTATGAATGAAGCTTCTTTTTTTTTTTTTCCTCCAAGATTTTATTTATTTATTTATTTATTTATTTATTTATTTATTTGACAGAGAGACAGACAGCCAGCAAGAGAGGGAACACAAGCAGGGGGAGTGGGAGAGGAAGAAGCAGGCCCTCCACTGAGCAGGGAGTCTGATGTAGGGCTCGATCCCAGGACCCTGATCATGCCCTGAGCCGAAGGTAGACGCTTAACGACTGAGCCACCCAGGCGCCCCTGAATGAAGTTTCTGTGAATAGCTCTACACAAATCTTTTGGTGGACATGTGTTTTCTCTTGGGTAAATGCCTAGGATTGGAGTTGCTGAGTCATAGGGTAGATGTATGGGGCTTTTTTATTGGAGACTCCAAGACCTTTTTCCAAAGACCTTTTGCACCATATTACACTCCCAACAATGTGTAAGAGTCCCCGTGGCTCTACATCCTCATGGTAGTTGCAGGGGCTGGGAAGTTGCCAATATATCATTTTGACTTTAATTTGCATTTCCCTTATGACTAATATAGAAGTTGTCTGTTTTTTCATCCCCTTGTATATCTCTTTGAAGGGTCTGTTCATATATTTCGCCCATTTTCTTTAATTGAGCTGTTTTATTGTTACTGAGTTAAAAGATATCTTTATGTATTGTGGATACAAGTACTTTGTCAGATATAGGTTTTGCGAATATTTTCACTCAGTCCATGGCTTGCCTATTTATTTTCTTAACATTGTCTTAGTGAACAGAAATATTTCATTTTAATAAAGTCTAGTTTATCCTGTCTTTTTTTTTTATGGCTCTTACTTTAAGAGAGCGAAAAGACCCAAGTCACATATACTCTCTCTCCTGACATTTTCACCTCCCCCATAGTTTCTCTTATTATTAATGTCTTGCATTAGTACGGCACATCTGTTACAACTGATGAGTGGGTATTGATACGTTATTAACTAAAGTGCACAGTTTACGTCAGCATTGATTCTTTGTGTTTGTTCAGTTCTGTGGGCTTTGACAAATGTATGACATGTATCCACCATTACAATATCAATACAGAATAGTTTCACTGCCCTAAATACCCTGTGCTCCACCTATTCATCCCTCCCTCATCTCTATCCCCTGGTAACTGCTGATCTTACTACCATCTCTGTAGTTTTGCCTTTTCAAGAATGCTGTATAGTTGGAATCATATAGTATGTAGTCTCTTCGGATTGGCTCTTTCACTGAGCCATATGCACTTAACGTTGTTTTTGTGGCTTGATAGCTCACTTCTTTTTTTTTTTTTTAAGATTTTATTTATTCATTTGAGAGACACAGAGAGAGATAGAGAACACAAGCAGAGGAGAGAGGTAGAGGGAGAAGCAGACTCCCGGCTGAGCCGGGAGCCTGATGTGGGGCTTAATCCCAGGACCTGGAGATCATGATCTGAGCCAAAGGCAGACGCTTAACCATCTGAGCCACGCAGGTGCCCCAGCTTATTATTTTTATTCCTGAATAATATTCCAGTGTATGGATGTACCATAGTTTGTTTATCCATTCACCTATTGAAGGACATTTTGATTGCAGCCAGGTTTTGGAAATTATAAATAAAGCCACTCCAAATTATGAATAAAGCTGCTCTTTTTGTGTGCAGAATTTTATGTGAATATGTTTTCAGCTCCTTTGAGTAAATACCTAATTTTACCCAAATCTAGCAATTGCTAGATCATATGGTAAAACCATGTTTAGCTTTGTGAGAAACTGCCAGACTGCCTCCAGAATAGCTATACCATTTTGCACCCTACCTGCAGTGAATGAAAGTTCCTGTTGCTCCACATCCTTACTAACATTTGGTGTTGTCTGGGTTTTAGATTTTAGCCATTCTGATAGCCATGTAATGGTATATTGTGTTTGTTTAAATTTGCAGTTTCTAAATGGCTTATGATATTGACATCTTTTCATGTGCTTGTTTGCCAATCTGTATATCTAGTTCAGTGAGGTGTCTTTTCTGATCTTTTGCCCATTTAATTGGGTTGATTGTTTTCCCATTATTGTTTTATTTTTTTTAAAGATTTTATTTATTTATTTATTCGACAGAGATAGAGACAGCCAGCAAGAGAGGAACCACAAGCAGGGAGAGTGGGAGAGAAAGAAGCAGGCTTATAGCTGAGGAGCCTGTTGTGAGGCTCGATCCTATAACGCCAGGATCACGCTCTGAGCCAAAGGCAGACGCTTAATGACTGCGCCACCCAGGCACCCCCCCATTATTAAGTTTTAAGAGTCACTGATGAATTTTATTTTTCTATCATTTTCATAGAAGAAGTCATCCTTTTTTTAAAAAAAATATTTTTTAAATTTATTTGTCAGAGAGACAGAGATTATTTATTTGACAGAGAGATAGTGAGAGAGGGAACACCAGCAGGGGGAGGGGCAGAAGGAAAAGCAGGCTCCCCGCTGAGCAAGGAGCCCAATATGGGATTTGATCCCTGAGCTGAAGGCAGATGCTTAACCCACTGAGCCACCCAGGTGTCCCATTGATGGATTTTTAAATGTTTAAACAACCTTGCCTTACTTGAATAAACCTTTTTCTCTATACTGGATTTGCCAATATTTTGGTAAGGATCTTTGTGTCAGTGTTCATGAGAGATATTTATAATTTTGCTGTTGTCATATCTTGTCAGGTTTTGGCATTAGAGTTATGCTGACCTCATTAAATGACTTAGAAGTGTAACTTCCTGCTCCTCCATTTTCTGAAAGAGTTTATGTAATATTGGTGTTAATTCTTTCTTAAATGTTTGATAGAATTTACTGGTAAGGGGCGCCTGGGTGGCTCAGTCGTTAAGCGTCTGCCTTCGGCTAAGGTCATGATCCCAGGGTCCTGGGATCGAGCCCCAGATCGGGAAGCCTCCTTCCCTCTCTCCCACTCCCCCTGCTGGTGTTCCCTCTCTCACTATCTCTCTCTCTGTCAAATAAATAATAAATTAAAAAATAAATAAATAAATAAATAAATAAATAAATAATTTACTGGTAAAACCTCCCTGGCCTAGAGTTCCCGTGGGAAGTTTTTTGATAATGAATTCCATTTATTTAATGTATATAATTATTCATATTTTCTGTTTTATCTTGTATCAGTTTGGATAAGTTTAGGTTTCAAGGAATTTGTCCATTTCATCTATGTTGTCAAACTTATTGATATAAAATGGTTCATAATAATTCCTTGCTGTTATTTTGATATCTGTAGGATCTGTAGTAATGTATAGGTTATTTAGAAGTGTGTTATTTCATTTCCAAATATTTGGGGGTTTCCTGGGTATCTCATTGTTATTGATTCCTAATTTAATTCCATTGTGATCAGAGAGCATTATTCAGTCCTTGTAAATCTATTGAGACTTGTTTTATGGAGCAGTACGTTTCTGTCTTGAAGAACATACTGTATGTATATGAAAAGAATGTGTTCCATGGTTCCTAGGTGTAGTGATTTATAAATATCAGTTAGATCGGTGTGGTTGATAGTGTTCAGATCCTCTGTTTCTTTTTTTCTTTTCATTTCTCTTTTTTTTTATTTGAGAGAGAGCACCACATGAGCAGGGGGAGGGGCAGAGGGAGAAGCAGGCTCCCCACTGAGCAGGGAGCCCAACACGGGACTCAATCTCAGGACCCTGGGATCATGACCTGAGCTGAAGGCAGATGCCTAACTGATAGAGCCACCCAGGTGCCCCTGGATCCTCTCTGTCTTTACTAATATTTTATCTAGGTGCTCTATTAATTTCTGAAAGAGGAGTGTTAACATCTCCAAGTATGACTGTGGATTTTTTTTCTTTAATTCTGTTAATTTTTGCTTCCTGTATTTTGGTGCTCTGCTATTAGGCACATACACAATTAAGATAGTTTTGTCTTCCTGATTAATTGACTGTTTTATCATTGTGAAATGTCCTTCTTTTATCTCTGGTAATACTTTGCATTGAAATCTATTTTTTTTATATTAATATAGCCACTCCAGCCTTCTTATGTTTATTATTTGCATGGTATATCTTTTCCCATCCATGTGCTTTTAACCAGTCTGTGTTTTTATTCATAAAATGTGTCTTTTATTGACAACATATAATTGGGTCTTACTTTTTAATCCACACTGACAATCTCTTCTTTTTAATTGGGGTAATTTAGTTTACTAATATTTGATGTAATTATTCTTGTGGTTGAGCTTAGACTTACAGTTTTGTTATTTGTTTGTCCCTTCTGATTTTTTTTTTTTAAAGATTTTATTTATTTATTTATTTGACAGAGATAGAGACAGCCAGCGAGAGAGGGAACACAAGCAGGGGGAGTGGGAGAGGAAGAAGCAGGCTCCCAGCGGAGGAGCCTGATGTGGGGCTCGATCCCATAACGCTGGGATCACGCCCTGAGCCGAAGGCAGACGCCCAACCGCTGTGCCACCCAGGCGCCCCTGTCCCTTCTGATTTTTGTTCCTTTTTGTACCTTTTGTACCTCCTTTTCTGACTTCTTTTAGATTATTTGAATTTTTTTTAGAATTCCATTTTAGGGGTACCTGGGTGGCATCTGCCTTCAGCCCAGGTCATGATCCCAGGGTTCTGGGATCGAGCCCTGCATCAGGCTTGCTCCTCAGAGGGGAGCCTGCTTCTCCATCTGCACCTACCCTTGCTTGTGTGCTTGCTCACACTCTTTCTCACTCTCTCTCTCAAATAAATAAAATCTTAAAAAAAAAAAAAGAATTCCATTTTAACTTGTTGGCTTTTAGTTATATCTGTTTACAATTTTTTTAGTTTTGGCTCTGTAGATTATAGCAGACATCCTTAACTTTTCAGTCTAATTATATTTACTATCATACCACTTCACATAACACATAAAAACCTTGTAACCACACAGTTTCAGTTACCAGTAGCTCTGTCTTTTATTATTATGATTGCTATATAGTATATACCATAACACACATATGTATGTAACATATTATATACATTATAAACCCCACATGACAATGTTATGGGGTTGTTTTGTTGTTTTAGCTTCAAAGACGTGCAAACTTTATTCCTACTGTTTTAATATTAGAAAATGTTTTAAATAACACTAAAGCCCATGGTGATAATGTTGTTTGTGTATGCTAAAATATACATAACATAAAATTTGCCATTTTATCTATTTTTTCTTTTGTTGCATGTGCTTTTGGTGTCATATGCAATAAATCATTGCCAAATCCAGTGTCATGAAGATTTTCCCCTATGTTTTATTCTGAGCGTTTTATAGTTTTGGTTTGTAAGTTTAGATCTTTGATCCATTTTGAGTTAATTTTTGTATTTGGTGTTAGGGATCTAGCTAAGTTCTTTAACATGTGGATATCCAGTTTTCCTAGCACCGTTTGTAAAATATTATGATTTTTGCTTTAAGCAGATTTATATATCTATTTTATTTTTTTATTATTATTTTTTAAGTAAACGCTACTCCCAACGTGGGGCTCAGATTCATGACCCCAAGATCAGTAGTCCCAAGCTTTGCTGACTGAGCCAGCCAGGCACCCCAGATCTATATATCTATTTTAATTTAGAAGATAGAAAAATTGTTGTCTCCGGCACGTGGGTGGCTCAGTCAGTTAAGCATCTGCCTTCAGCTCAGGTCATGATCCTGTAGTCCTGGGATCAAGTCCCACATCTGGCTCTCTGCTCAGCAGGGAGCCTGCTTCTTCCTCTCCCCTGCTCATGTGTGCTCGTGTTCGTGCCCTCTCTCTCTCGCTCTCTCTCTCTCTCTCTCAAATAAATCAATAAATAAGATCTTAAAAAAACAAAAAGAAAAAGAAAAATTGTTGTCTCTGTGAAGAGCTAAGCATCCAAGTGGCGTCACTTTCCTCTGGTTTGAAGAGCTTTTATTAACTTTTCTTGTGGGGCAGATCTGGCAACGAATTCTCTTAGTATTCTTTTATCAGAAAGTGTCTTTATTTCAGTAATTTATTTTTTTTAAGATTTTATTTATTAGAGAGAGAGTTAGAGTGAAAGAGCGCAAGCAGGGGGAACAGCAAAGGGAGAGGGAGAAGCAAACTCCCCGCTAAGCCGGGAGCCTGATATGGGACTCTATCCCAGGACCCTGAGATCATGACCTGAGCCAAAGGCAGACACTTGACCGACTGAGCAATCCAGGTGCTCCAAATTTTCACTTATTTCTTCAAAGATGTCTGTATGTAGAAATTTTGCAATACTTGGGGCACCTGGGTGGCTCAGTCAGTTGAGAATCTGACTTCCGCTCCGGTCATGATCCTCGGGGTCCTGGGATAGAGCCCCATGTTGGGCTGTCCATGGAGCGGGGAGTCTACTTGTTCCTCTGCTCCTCCCCCTGCTTATGCATGCATGTGCGTGCATCCTCTCTCTCTCTCTCTCTCTCTCTAAAATAAATAAATACTTTTAAAAAATTTTAAAGAAAAGTTTTCAGTACTTCAAATATGTCCATCCATTGTCTTATGACATGTATGGTTTCTGGTAAGACATCAGCCCTCATTCAAATTATTGTTCTCTGTATCCAATGTGTCATTTTTCTTTGGCTGCTTTCAACATTTTCAGTAGTTTGACTATTAAATGGCTAAGAATCATTTTCTTTGTATTTATCTTGCTTGGGGTTTGCTATATTCTTGAATCTATAAATTGTCTTTCACCAAATTGGGGAACTTAGACATTATAACTGAATAATAATATTTTCTTTTCTGCTCCAAGCTCTCTCTTTTGCTTCTGGGATTCAGTTACACATATGTTCGGCCTTTTGCTATTGTCTTCCAAATCTCAAAGGCTTAATTAATTTTTTTTCTCTATGTTCTTCAGATTGGCTTATTTCCATTGTTCTGACTACTCAAGTCTTTGTCATCTCCATTTTCTTTTAAGTCTACCCAGTGACTTTTTTATTTCAGATATTGGTGGTTTTTTTCATTTCTAGAATTTCCATTTGGTTCTTTTTCATAGTTTCTGTTTCTCTGCAGAGATTTCCCATTTTTTCACTGATTTCAATCATTTTCCTTTATTTCATTGAACACAATTATGACAACTTCTTCGCCAGTCTTGCTATTAATTCTGACATTCATGTCATTTCGAAGTTAGTCTATGGCCATTTACTATATTTTCTCTTGAGAATAGGTCACATTTTCCTGTTTCTTTGTATATTGAGTAATTTTAGATTTTATCCTGGAAGTGTAAATGTCATGTGGATTTTGTTTTATTCCTCCAGAGAAGGTTGATGCTTTATTTTAGCTGGCAGTGCAATTGGTTGGACTCAAACTGCAAGTCAAGACATCCATTCCATTTGTCTGGTTTCTTGGCTTACATTAATTCATTTATATTACATTTAATCTGTGCATGCACCATTCGAAAGTCAGCCAGAAATTTAAGCATTATGTGTATACAGAATATGGGACCTCCTCTCTGACTCTCTCCTTTATATAATAGCCTCACTTACTTTCTAGCAGCTATGATTGTCCCAAACTTTGTCCTTTATTTTTTTTACACTCTTAAAGACTATGAATTTTCCCACAGAGTTTGAGCGGTCCTGTATGGGATACCTTCCCTAAATCTATAAGTTGGGAGGAGGAGGTAAAGTTAACCGTCCCAGCTCCTTCTTCTAAGTATGGGTACCCCTTTCAAATCTTGCCTGTTTTGGTTCACTCTCTAGGGCCTTAGGTATTTGTTTTTATAATTTTGTCCTGAGTTTATCATTGTTATCTGCAGGAAATGTGATCCAGTAGGAACTTACTTGGCCATATTGGAAGCAGAACTCCTGTACTGGCTAACATAGAAATTTGTATATGTGTATGTTAGTATTATTTCTATCACTTAGGATATTGTTTGTGACCTCTGCTTTCTGGACCCCATGGCACATTCTTTTGAATATCCTTAAGGATGACAAATTTTTAGACTTTAAATCTAGTTTTGACTTTTTTTAAATAACTGGAACAACACTTGGAGTCAAGAATAGTAAATATATTTTCCAGTGAACAATAAATAAAATGAGCAAGTAGAGTTATTCCTTTATTGGGTCAAAAATAAAATGAGTCTTTTTTTTTTAAGATTTTATTTATTTATTTGAGAGAGAAAGAGTGAGAGAGAGTGGGGTGAAGGGCAGAGGGAGAAGCAAGCTCCCTGCTGAGCAGGGAGTCCGATGCGGGGCTCCATCCCAGGACCCCAAAATCATGACCTGAGCCAAAGGCAGATGCTTTTAACTGACTGAGCCACCCAGGTGCCCCATAAATGGGTCTTTGGCATAATGAGAATTAGCACTATAACTTGATAAACTGATTTTGAAAATGTTTAAAAGAGGAATCCTCAGGTACTTCTGAACATTGACATTTGTGTATCTTTGTTAGGGAGTTATCTTGTCATGTCCTTTGCCCATTATTTATTGGACTATTTTCCACTTACTTTTTTTTTCAATCATTTATGTTGAAAATATTTTTATACAGCTTGTCACTTATCTTCCATTATCTATGGAATTTTCTCAAATGCAAATTATTTATAATTTTCTGTAGTCAAATCTTTCCATTTTCCCTTTATTAAATTTCTTTTTATGCTTACAGAACTCTTCCTAACCTCCAGTTAGATGACTAATCATATATTCTCATTATTTTACCTTTTGAAAAATTATTATTATTAAAACTTTTATCTGGAATTTATTGTGCTGAGTGATGTGGAGTATAGATCTAACTTAAATTTCAAAGTAGTTTACAAATGATCTTAGTATCATTTATCAGATAATGTATTCTGTCCTTATTTGACTAAAAGTTAAGCTCCATTATATACTAGCTATATGTATACACGCTGTACTAGAATCGAATCTGTATGTGTCGGCAGATAGACATGCATACTAGCATTTGTTTCTCGGCTGTTTTATGTTTGTATATTCTTGAACCACAACTTTACTCTTTGAGTTACTGTAGCTTTGTGATGTTTTAATACTAGTGGTGTGAGTTTACACACACCCTTTTATTTATATTTCGTGCACTATTCCTTTGGCTTTTCCCTCCTACATACACTTTATGCAAACTTCAGAATATTTTAAGTTTCATTAACTCCCCTTCCCCAAATCCTCATGGTATTCTTTTATTCAGATACAATTGACAAATAATAATATAGTAGTTTCAGGTGTGCAACATGATTATTCAATAATATATGCAAAGTGGTCACCATAATGTCTAATTAGCATCCATCACCATGTGTAGTCACATATTTTTTTCTTGTGATGAGAACTTTTTTTTTTAAAGTAAGCTCCATACCCAGCATGGATCCCAGCACGGGGTTTGAACACCCTGAGATCAAAATCTGAGCTGAGATCAAGAGTCAGACACTTAACCAACTGAGCCACCCAGATGCCCCAGTGATGAGAACTTTTAAGATTTATTCTCTTAGCAACTTTGAAATATACAACAAAAAACATGGAACCCTTCATGCATTTGTTAGTCATCCTTGTGCAGGTACCATGCTAATGTCTGTGTCATTCCAATTTTAGTATATGTGCTGCTGAAATGAGCGCTCCTCATGGCATTTCAACTGGAATTAAATTCACTTTAAAATTTTCTTTGAAAAAAATTGACATGGTTATAAAATTTCTTATTAGAACAAAGTTTTCTCTGCATATCAGTTTCTTTAGGTCTCACATCTCACATTTTTTCAGTAATTTTCTTGCTATAATGAATGGATTTTTTTTCCCTTTACACCTCCTAAATAGTACTTTGGAAACGCTAACTTTTTATATCCAGCTATCACATCAGACTCTCTTGTTGTTTTTTTTTAAGCTGATCACTTTGGATTTTCTAATTATATTTATTTTAATGACAATGTTATCTCTTTTTCAGTAGTCATATATCTTATTCTCTGATTTCTGCCTCACTGCCTTACCTGAAACTAAATGCATTTAAATAATAATCCTGTGATAGTAAGAATTTTTTTAACTTTAATAGGAATATTTTAGTATTTTGAACATTTGCATATTGCTTCTGTTATTTTAAAAGATAATCGGCATGTGTGTTTTTCTTTTATTTTTAAGATTTTATTCATTTGAAAGAGAGCAGGAGCAAGGGGAGGGGTAAAGGGATGAGCAGGGGGAGGGGCAGAGGGATGAGCAGATTCCCCGCTGAGTGGGAAGCGGACCTCCTCTGCTGCCACTCCTCAGTCCCAGAACCCTGAGATCATGACCTGGCCCGAGTCAGACACTTAACTGACTGACCAATTCAGGCACCCTGTGTTTTCCAATTTTTTACTGAGTCTCTACTTAGGGGGGGGGAAAAAGTATGCTGAAGTTTTATAAGATGCATTTTCATTAAAATGCTATTAAAATAGGGCGCCTGGGTGGCTCAGTCAGTTAGGCATCTGCCTTCAGCTCAGGTCATGATCCCAGGGTCCTGGGATGGAGCCCTTGTCAAGCTCCCTGCTCAGCTGGGGGCCTGCTTCTCCCCCTGCCCCTGACCCCTGCTCGTGCTCTGTCTCCCTCTCTCGCTCTCACTCTCTTTCAAATAAATAAATAAAATCTTTTTTTTTAAGGTCTGTTTTTAAAAAATGCTATTAAAATAATCACTTCTTTCTTTGTGTGATATGTTAAATATATTTTCTAAACTTGACTTGTTCATTTCTTATTGGGATAAACTCTGTTTGGACTCAGTGTAGTTGTATTTTAATGGTCTGCTAAATTTGATTTGCTGTTATTTTACTTAGGATATTTACATCCATTTCCGTAGTGGGCCTGGCCTCTCCTTAGATCTTTGCTGTTTATGCTTTGGATATTTGAGTATTAGGTTGTGCTGACTTTAAAAAAAGAATGGGAAAAGCTTTGCTTTTTCTGTGACCTGGAAAGTGTACATTACTTTGAGAATCATTCGTGACTCTTTCTCTCAGATTCTACCTTCAGACTCTCAGCAGTCCTATCACTGCGTCTTTAAAATATACATAGAATCTGGGGCACCTGGGTGGTATAGTCAGTTGAGTGTCTGACTCTTGGTTTCGGCTCAGGTCACGATCTCAGGGTTGTGGGACCAAGCCCCATGTCAAGCTTCATGCTCAGTGAGGAGTCTGCTTGAGAGTTCCTCTCCCTCTGCCCCTCCTGCTCATACTGTCTCTCTCTCTCTCTTTCTCCTTCTCTCTCAAGTAAATAAATAGATCTTCTTTAAAAAATTCCATGCAGAATCCATTTACAGTAGTACTACCGTGGTCTAAAATGTTTCTTTCTCGGGGCACCTGTGTGGCACAGCGGTTGGGCGTTTGCCTTCGGCTCAGGGTGTGATCCCGGCGCTGTGGGATCGAGCCCCACATCGGGCTCTTCTGCTGTGAGCCTGCTTCTTCCTCTCCCACTCCCCCTGCTTGTGTTCCCTCTCTCGCTGGCTTCTATCTCTGTCAAATAAATAAATAAAATCTTTAAAAAAAATAAAATAAAATGTTTCTTTCTCTTGCTTAATGTATTACAGTAGTCTTATTCTGACCTTTGCCCCTCCCATCCAGTCACAAAACAGCAACCAGGGTGATCTTTTAACAGGTAAGGTGGATTATTTAACACCACTGTTCTAAGACCTGCCAGAGGGTTCCTCTCAGAAGGAAATATCAAGCCCTGACTGGGCTCCTTCCTTTCTGACCTCATCCCTACCACTCTCTGCATTGCTTACTCCTCACTGGCCAAACCAGCCTACTCATTCTTGAGTCATGCCAGACAAATCATGCTCTGGGCCTTTGCTCTTCTGCTGCATTCACTGCATGGTTTGCTTTTTTTGTCCTTCAGATCTCTATTCAGAAGTCAGCCTTATCAGAAAGTTCTTTACCCATGATCTAGAGAAATGAATACTCTACCCCAGGCACTCTGTCCCCTACTGGACTTTATTTCTTAGCACTTACCGTCACCTGACAACAGGTTTTTGCTTTTGCTTTTGCTTTGCTTATTTATTGTTTCCCACTAGAATATAGAAACTTTATTTTCATTTACTGTATTAATCTCTAGTGCTTAGAACAGTTCCTGGAGAATAGACCCCTTCCCACACCACTAATAAGTATTATTGACTGAACACATGAATGAACTGAAGGAACTCAGCCTGTAGTAGTTTTGGAAAGAAAAACTTGGACACCTCCCTCCTTTGTCTGTTTTTTGCTTATTAGTCTTTTCTGGTTTTTGTGTCAAATTTTTGGTTAGAATTATTGAGATATAACAAACATGTAGAATGAGTAATTCAGTAGTTTTAAATGTTCAGTTGGGTGAGTTTGACAAAAATATACACTAGTTTAAACACCACCACAATTGTGATATGGAAATTTCCATCACTTTTGTATCAGTTTTGTTAACCTTACACCAGAAAATCATCTATTCCTCTAACATCACATTTTTTAATCTCCTTTCTAACAAAAAATTAAGACTATATTGTTAATTCCACTTTCCATTGCTAATTTGATTTATGTTCTCTGATTTTTTTCTTAAATTTGTTAGCAATGTGCATTTCTTAGTTTTCAAAAACTAGTTCTTATTATTTTATAATTTTTATTTTTATCTTTATTTTCTTTTATTTGTCTTAGATGTGGTTTGTTCTACTTTTGTTGAATCTTCTATGTTTATCTGTGTTTTTTATTAATTTACTTAAAAGCTTTATAGCTTTGAATATGCCATTACTAGTACTTTGGCCACATTCTAATCCATTTAGATGCATGCAATTCTAATGATCGTTTCCTAAATAGGCTCTGATCATCATTAGATTTTCTCTTTGATTCTGAAGTTCTTTGGGAGAATTTTGTGGGGTTTTTTTAGTCGGATTTCTTAAACTTTTGTTATTAATTTCTACTTCAGGTTATTTTTTTAAAATTTCTGTGACCCAGTACATAATACCTTTTTTTCTTTGAACTTTATGGATTTTGAGAAGGATGTATTTTAGTAGCATACAAAATTCAATATAGAGCTATTGAATCATCATTATGAATTACACTATTCTAATTGTATTATTTTTATCTGCTTGGTATGTTGAAGAATGACTGGTGCTATTAGTGGCATGAGTCTACTACTACAATTGTGCTTTTGTCAGTTTTTCCCTGTATTTCAAAGGGTTTTGTTTCTCTGTTTTCATGTCAGTTCATTCTTGCCTTGTATCCTCCTTTGGTTTTTTGTTTTGTTTTAGTATTTATCTTTGCTTAATAGATTTTTTTCTTATCTTCCCCCTCACCCTGTTTTTTTCCTAAATCTCATTGCTTTAGGTATGTCTCTTCTAAACTGTATTTATAACATTGCATTAAAAAATTGAGGTGAAGTTCATATAAGATATAAAATTAGCCATTTAAATGAATAATTCCCAGACATTTAGACCATTTACAGTGTTGTGCAGCCACCACCTCTGTATTCATTGCATTTTAATTCCACTTCTTTTTCTTTATTTTAATTATTTTAAATTATAAAATACTTTAAATTATTTTTCTCTACTTATCAGGAGGAATTAAACAGGATATAACAGTCTCTCATTTTAGTTAGGATTATGTTCAGCTGTAAGAAACAGAAAATTCCAAAATACAGTAACTTCAATAAGATAGAAGTAGATTTTTCTCTCAAGTGAAAGAAGAGAAGCCCAGAAGTTTTCTGGTTTGGCACTTCATGGTGTCATGGACCAAGGCTCTTTCCATTTTGTTGCTCTGCTGTACATCGTTTTCATTTCCAAAGACCCATAAAGTCTAAAATGGCTATTGGAATATGATGCCTTTTCATCTGCATAGAAGCCTGTGGGAAGTACAAACAGTTAAAAGAAGGAATGGAGGGCCACCTGGGTGGCTCAGGCAGTTAAGTGTCTGCCTTTGGCTCAGCAGGGAGCCTGCTTCTCCCTTTCCCTCTGTCTGCCCCTCTCCCTGCTTGTGCACTCGCTCTCTCTGTCAAATGAATAAATAAAATATATTAAAAAAAGAAGGAATGCAATTCTTAAAAAAAAAAAAAAAATTAAAGATGCCTCTCCCTTTAAATACCTGAGAGTTCATACACACTTCTAATTCTGTTGGCCAGAACTGAGTCACATGGCCAAACCTACCTGCAGTGTAGCCTGGGATATACTTCTAGGCAGTCATATGCATAGCTAAAACTAAAGAGTTCTGTTACAGAGGAAGAGTAGGAGAACAGATAGTGGGAAACAACTTGCAGCTTCTGTCACTCCTCCCCATGGATAAATGTAGGACTTTCTATACCCTCCTTCTCTCACCACTCCTTCATTTCCTAGTTTTTATGGGTGTCAGTGAGATTTTAGATAATAGCAGCTATTTATTTAGGCTTACATTGTGCCAGTATTTAATCTTCACAGTAGTCTTAACTGGGGTAAGCACTGCTCTATCCCCATTTTACAGATAGAGAAACTGACACTTAGATTAAGCACTTTACCTAAGGTCACACATCTGTAATTCAAACCTATGCTGTAGTGTCCAGATTAACCACTTTATACTCTCAACCCTATTATCATTAAATGTTTTTATACCGTGTGTACATTGTGTATCTCTTTAAAGAATAATTTTTTTTTAAAGATTTTATTTATTTATTTGACAGAGATAGAGACAGCCAGCGAGAGAGGGAACACAAGCAGGGGGAGTGGGAGAGGAAGAAGCAGGCTCATAGCGGAGGCCTGATGTGGGGCTCGATCCCATAACACTGGGATCACGCCCTGAGCCGAAGGCAGACGCCCAACCGCTGTGCCACCCAGGCGCCCCTAAAGAATAATTTTTAACATGGGTACTGTTTTTAGAGTCCTGTTAACATTCCTAATATAGAAAGAACTATCTTTTACTCTTTTTGCCATTTGTTTTTTAAAACAATGTATCCACTTTTGCTCTTAGGTTTTGTTTTTTGTTGGTTTTTGTTGTTGTTGAAATTTTCAAGCATACGAGAAAAGTAAAAAGACTAGTATAATGAATCACCATGTAGCTTGAGCAGGTGTCAACATCTTGCCAATCTTTTTTTCAATCATTCTTGTCCCCCTGCCAGATTTTTATTCTGGAAGTTTTAAATCAAACCCCATTCATTATATTGAAAATACGTCGGTAGGTGTCACTAACTTGTAAAGCTTTTTTTCCCTAACATGACCTCTCTAACATTATTACACATATCAAAGTGAATAATTTGTAAATGTCATATATAGTCCATTTTCAGAGTCTCCAGATTATCTCAAAAATGCCATTTTACTGGCTAGAATCAAAAACATGCAAGTGTTGGTGAGGATGTGGGAAAAAAGGAACCCTCGTACACAGTTGGTAGGAATGCAAACTGGTGCAGCCATTCTGGAAAACAATCATGGAGGTTCATCAAAAGGTTAAAAATAGAACTACCACAGGATCCAGTAATTCTACTCCTGGGTATTTACCCAAAGAATAGGAAAACGCTAATTCAAAAAGATATGTGCACCCCTATGTTTATGACAGCATTATTTACAATAGCCAAATTATGGAAGTAGCCTAGTGTCCACTGACAGATGAGGTAGTATGTGTGTGTATCCACATGCACACACATACACACAATGGAATATTTCTCAGCCATAAAAAAGAATGAAATTTTGCCATTTGCAGCAACATGGATGGATCTAGAGGGTAAGTGAAATAAGTCAGAGAAAGACAACATATGATTTTGCTCATATGTTGGAATTTAAAAAACAAAACAAGCACAGAAAATGAGACAAATTAAAAAAACCAGACTATTAATTATAAAGAACAAACTGGTGGTTACCAGAAGAAAGATGGTGAGGCGATGGATGAAATAGCTGACGGGGATTAAGAGTATACTTATCATGATGAGCACTGAGAAATACATAGAATTGTTGAATCACTATATCGTACATTTGAAACAAATATAACACTGTATGTTAACTATACTGGAATTAAAAATTTTTTAAATTCCATTTCACAATGGCTCCATTAGAATTAAGATCTGATAGGCAAGCTTCATACTTTATTTTTGGTTGATATGGTATCAAGGTCCTTTTAATGTATAACAGGTTCCCCTGTAATGTGTAACAGTTTCCCCACCTCCCTTTTTGTTTTACTTTTTTGTTGTGTTTATTATGCACTACATTAATACACTGCATAACCTTCTAGAAGGATTAGATGAACATAACCGAGTTATTTTTCATCAATCAGGAAAACGCTTCCTAAATCAATAATCTTCTCTAAACCCTTTGACACATAGTAACGATTAACTTAAGAGACTGCACCTATCTCCTTCCATCAAATTCCGCTGATACGGATAATGGGCAGCCCTTTTTTCCTTGCCCCCAGCAGTGAGCCTGTGGGTGTGCACAGTGGCTATGCTGGGGTGACGAAGCGCATGGCCAAGATGCTGATCCAGGGCAGAATCTCAAATCCTTCTCACTTCCCTTTTTAAAATGCCATTTAATGTTATTTGTTGAAGATATTCTTGATTTCTTTTTAAACAATGTTCTTGAGTTTTTACTAGTATCTTGTTTTACTGGGATACATATTTAAGTAATATTTTTTCTGAAAGAAAAATGTTTATTATCTTTCTAAGTCTTAGTTTATCTGAGAATGTTTTTTTCTTTTGCTCTTCTCCGCGCATGGCTAACTAGTGTTCGGGCAGAAAAGTCTGAGGCCGGTCGGATTTGTGTGTGTTTTTTTTGGGTTTTTTAAAATGTGTATAGGTTTATTTTTTTCTCATTATCCTTGGAAATTAAAGACTGAACCAAGATATGTCTGGCAGTGTCTGATAGGTGTCCTTCCATTCTGTGCCAAAGATAGGCATTAGTAGTTTATCACGGCACTCTTTCCCACTGAACACAAATGAAGTGTCTGATTCCTTAAAACGAAAAATAAAACACTTTTTTGCCATCACTAATGAAGGTGTTAGTCTCTTACTAAGTTTCTTAACATGCCCTCAGAATGTTCAGCCTTTAGGGGCGCCTGGGTGGCACAGCGGTTAAGCGTCTGCCTTCGGCTCAGGGCATGATCCCAGCGTTATGGGATCGAGCCCCACAGCAGGCTCCTCCGCTATGAGGCTGCTTCTTCCTCTCCACTCCCCCTGCTTGTGTTCCCTCTCTTGCTGGCTGTCTCTATCTCTGTTGAATAAATAAATAAAATCTTTAAGAAAAAAGAGAGAGAATGTTCAGCCTTTAAATCTTTCAGGAGAGTTTCCTTCTCTCTCTTTTTTTTAATCCTTTTCTTTCTCATTTTTTGAAATCATTGCTCTTCTCCTGTCTGTCTTGATCTCTCTGAAGTAGCTTTTAAAGATTAGGGATCCGAGGCACCTTTGTGGCTCAGTTGGTTGAGCATCAACTCTTGGTTTTGGCTCAGGTCATGATCTCAGGGTCCTGGGATCGAGCCCGCATCAGGCTCTGCACTCAGCGCAGAGTCTGCTTGAGATTCTCTCTCTCCCTCTGCCCCTCCCACTCATGTGCTCTCTCACTCACTGTCTCTCTCTCTCTCTCTAAAATAAATACATATTGGGGCGCCTGGGTGGCACAGCGGTTGAGCGTCTGCCTTCGGCTCAAGGTGTGATCCTGGCGTTATGGGATCGAGCCCCACATCAGGCTCCTCCGCTATGAACCTGCTTCTTCCTCTCCCACTCCCCCTGCTTGTGTTCCCTCTCTCACTGGCTGTCTCTATCTCTGTTGAATAAATAAATAAAATCTTTAAAAAATAAATAAATACATACATAAATCTTTTTTAAAAATTAAAAAATAAAGATTAGGGATCTGTCACCACATTTCTTCACTTTTCATCTCTTTTTAGTTCTGTGTTGTAGTAGAGACTGAAGCAAGTGTTCTCTTTCACTGTTTTTGGTTTTCTGTTGTACTTAACTGCTATGACTGCCTTACCTGTAGTTTTTCCTGATCATTTTCTCATTTAACTGCCTAATCTAATTTGAAATACAATTTAGTATGTGTGGTTTTTTTCACTTTTTTTATTGAGCTTTAACTTTCATAATGTACACTACTTAGTTTAAGCTCAGTACATTTTTATGCATGATTGTATTCCTGCTAACTGCCACCCAGATCAAGATACAGAGTATTTCTGCGGGGTACCTGGGTGGCATAGTCAGTTAAGCATCCAGCTCTTGGTTTTGGCTCAGGTCATGATCTCAGGGTGGTGAGATCAAGCCCTGCATCAGGCTCCACACTCAACATGGAGTCGGCTTGAGATTCTCTCTCCCCCTCCCACTAATACTCTCTCTCTCTCTCAAATAAATAAATATTTGGGGGAAAAAATACAGAGTATTTCTGGCATCCCTTTATGCCCCTTCTTATTATAGTCTACCTCACATAGGTAACCGTTATTCTCACCTCACTCACTCTCAGTTCATTTTGCCTATTTTTGAACTGTATATAAATGGACTCATATAGTACATACCTTTGTGTCTCGCTTCTTTTGTTCAACACACCCTATGAGAGGCTAATCCATGTTGCTGCATGTAAGTAGTTCATTCTTCATGATTGCTGTGTAGTATTTTTTTGTATGAATATACCACAATTTGTTTATTCTACTGTTGATGAAAATTTGTTTATTTTACCAGTCTTGGCTATTATGACTAAAGCTACCATGAACATTTTTATGCTCTTTTCATGGACTTATGCTCTAACTTATTTCTCTTTGATATAGACCTAGGAATGGGATTGTTAGGTCATAAGGTAGGTAGGTGTATGTTACTTCAGTAGATACTGCCAAACAGATTTCCATCGTGGTTATACCAATCTGCATGACCATCTACAGTGTATGAGAGTTTTGGCATCTTGGCAACAGTTGGTTTTGTTTGGTTTTGTTTTGTTATTTAAATTTAATTAGCCAACATATTAGTTGGCTGATAGGTGTCCTTTCACTGTATCATTAGTTTCAGATGTAGTGTTCAACAGTCCATTAGTTGTGTATAACACCCAGTGCTCATCACATCACATTCCCTCTTTAATGCCCATCAGCCAGTTACCTCCCCCAGCCCACTCCCCTCCAGCAACCCTCAGTTTGTTTCCTATAGTTAAGAGTCTCTCATGGTTTTTCTCCCTCTCTGATGACTTCCCATTCCGTTTTCCCTCCCTTCCCCTATGATCTGTGCTATTTCTTATATTCCACATATGAGTGAAACCATATGGTAATTGTCTTTCTCTGATTGGCTTATTTCAGTCAGCATAATACCCTCCAGTTCCATCCATGTCGATGTAAATGGTAAGATTTCATCCTTTCTGATGGCTGAGTAATATTCCATTGTGTATATGTAAGACATCTTCTTTATCCATTCCTCTGTTGATGGACATTTGGGCTCTTTCCACTGTTTGGCTGTTGTGAACATTGCTGCTGTAAACACTGGGGTGCAAGTGCCCCTTCGGATCACTACATTTGTATCTTTGCTATAAATACCTAGTAGTGCAATTGCTGAGTCATAGGGTAGCTCTGTTTTTTAACTTCTTGAGATACCTCCATACTGTTTTCCAGAGTGGCTGCACCAGCTTGCATTCCCACCAGCAGTGTAAGAGGGTTCCCCTTTCTCCACATCCTCACCAACATTTATTGTTTCCTGTCTTGTTAATTTTAGCCATTCTGACCAGTGTGAGGTGGTATCTCATTGTAGTTTTGATTTGTAGTTCCCTGATGCCAAGTGACGTGAAGCATTTTTTCATAATACTTGATTTTGATTTTGGTTGTCATTTTAGCCATTCTGGTGGGTGTGTAGAAGTATCTCATTGTAATTTTAATTTGCATTTTCCTGATGAATAATAATGTTAAGTATCTTTTCTTCTGCTGTAGGCCATTTGGATATCCTCTTCTTTGGAGTGCCTATTCCTGACTTTTTTTTTCCTTGGGTGGTTTGTCTTTTTTCTTATTGATTTCCAGAATTATTTTTTTAGTATTCTGAATATTAAGATCTGTGTTGGATGTATATATTGAAAATATCTTCTCTCAGTCCGTGGCTCACATTTTTACCCTCAGCGTCCTTTGATGAACACAAGTTGTTAGTTTTAATGAAATTTTTTTTCTTTTATACTATTTAATAAGCAATGTTTGCCTACTCAAGGGGCACCTGGGTGGCTCTGTCGGTTAGGTGTCCCCTTTTGTGCACACACACTCTCTCTTTCAAAAAGAAAGCCTGGGTGGCTCAGTCAGTTGAGCATCCAATTCTTGATTTTGGCTTGGGTCATGATCCCAGGGTCATGAGATCAAACCGCTCATTGGGCTCCACACTCATCAGGGAGTCTGCTCCAGATTCTCTCCTTCTTCCTCTGCCCCCTCACCTGCTCATGCTCTCTCTCTCTCTTTCTCTCTGTCTCTCTCAAATAAATAAATAAATCTTTAAAAAGTGGCTCAGTCGGTTAAGTGTCTGCCTTCAGTTCAGGCTGTGATCCCAGAGTCCTGGGATCAAGCCCCGGTTGAGCTCCCTGCTCAGCAGGGAGTCTGCTTCTTTGTCTCCCTCTCCCTCTGTGTGTGCTTGCACTCTCTCTAGCGCTCATTCTCTTTCAAATAAATAAGATCATTACAAAATAAATAAAAGATTTTCAGGTGCAGATAAAAGGAAAAGAGAAACATTTGCTGATGTCGAACTCTGCTAGAGGAGAAAGGAAACTAGAACTAGAGATAGAGCAGAGAGCTGAACCCTTGTTTTCTGTGGTAGACCAGGTTTCTCCACTTAGGGTTCTTGTTTTGGGTTTTTTGCCTCTTTTAGAAGCCAACCTCAGCTTTGTCTTTCTCTGTCTCATGTGGCCACCCACACCAATTATAAGCCAGCAACTGCTAAGTTTCTTCTGACGCCCTGGTGGGATCCAGTTGTGCCCTTCTGAGTGTACCATGACCCACCTTGGCTCTTGTCCTAGTTGCTCCTAGATAAGGGTATTAGTGGGGCAATACTGCTAGGTCTCATCTATGTACTTATCAGGCAGGCAGAGGATTGAACATCAGTTATGCTTTTCCTCATTCCAGTCCCATCTGCAGTTCGTCTTGCAGAAAATTCCTCATAGTTTCTGGTATGTGGTTGCCTAGGTCTGATATACACATTTAAGTGGAAAACTGGAAGGATGGACAATATAGTTAGAAGCATGTACTTAAAGCCATTCTAATTACAAGCCAGTGCTAGGGGGGTTTTTTTCGTGTTTTTTTTTTTTTAATGAGTTTCTGGCCTTCCAAGTTGAATATCTTGAAAGTCTTGTTCATTTTATTAAGGTGAGCATTGTTCTTAAAATATACTTGCGTGGATTTATATGTGTGTCTGAATACTTCATTAACAAATAGCTGTATTCCTCTCATGTTAAACTCAGGAAGAAGCAATCCAGTGATTCATAAAGATGTCCTGTAAGTCTTTCTGTGTTGGTCTCAGTTCTGCAGCTTGGTATATCCCCCACCCCCGCAGCCTGACTGTGTGTAGCCCAGAGGTTCAGTAGGCTGCACTGAGAAAGATGAAGGCAATGTCAGAAATCCAGAATGGGGTAGAAATGGTTGTTTTGAAACTCAGGAGTTTCAGACGATCTGCCTGTGTGCCTTTATTTGATAAAAGTTCCATGTGGATCTTGTGCCAGCTGGGTAAGAGACACTGGCCCTAGGATTAGGGCTAACCCAGAATTTTGTATTCTTGTGGAGCCAGAGCCCTTGCCCAAGCCAGCTCATGAAGACACAGCTGGAGACAAGGACTATTTCCTATATTCTCTGTAACTTTAGTGCGGTTATAGTTCTCAGGAATTGGTATGTAAATAAGAACACACTTCTAGAGGTTTGGGGCTCATTACACCTGGCTTTTTTTATTTGTTTTGCTTTTTAATGTAGCAAAAGTATGTAGATTTACGAAGTTTTATTTTTGTTCATGCTCTAGAGAAAAAAAGCACAGAAGTTTTTAAATTTTTACATTGTAATTCAAATACAAGAACTCAGAACTGACCCCCCAGTGATATTTTTTGAAGAGGAAAGCAGTAACAGGAAATTTAACAATGAAGACCCTATACTTCAATTGTAAAGATATCTTCTTTCTCCAAGAATTAGGCCTGATTGGGGTTCAGACCCACTAATATGGAGTGGGAAGGGGTAAATCACAACTAAAGACCTTGGCACTTCTATAAGAAATTTAAATAACAGGCAGACATATAGAGATTCGCAAATATGTGCTTGGTGCCAGCTAAACCACAGAGAAGATACTGCATTTGTGGTCCAGGGAAGTTAAATATTTGTGGTCAACTTAAAATTCAACATAAAACTCTCATCTGTGATGGAAACTATCCAGAAACTGCATGGAGGGCTTGCAAGTTGCATAAACTCTCCAAGGCTTCTCCTGTCACGCGGCCGGGCTAGAAGAGCCTGTTCTCTCTCTACCTGGTGTGACTGGAAAGCCGTTCTAAGGCTGTCTCTGCTTTGTGGCTCACCCATTCATGTCTGCTCTAATGGCACTTTTTCCGGGAGCCTTTCCCTGTTCATCTTCTATAAAATAGCAGTACCCTCCCTACCCTGTTACTCTCTGTCCCTCTTACCCTACGTAATTGTTTTCGTAGGACTTCTCACTACTTCTTTCTGAGTCTCACAAGAACACGAAGTTCCGTGACAGCAGGAAGATTGCTTTATCCACTGCTTTATTGAATAAGGCCTGCCACACATAGCAAGTGCTTATTATTTATTGAATGAATTCAGTAGAATGCCTTAAAATGTTTTTAGAAGTACAGTCTAGGGAGCAAAAAAGTTATACCCTGCCCTTAGTAGAGGGTACCTTTACACAGTAGAACCTCAGACTGTGAGATCAGCCTGAAACACCTCAAATATCTTACTTTCTGTTCAGTGGTAGTTGCATATTGTCCCTGACAGCGAGACCAGTACTTGCAAGCAGTGCCTGAGCCTTCGGATGAACAAGGTGCCTCTTGCCATAACATCTGGGTTACACTTAAAGATGGAATTAACACATTTTAATTTTTGCAGTAAAAAATGTTAGTGTTTGTTTCTGGCCTTTGCGTTTGTTGAAGACCCTCCTGACGTTGATTACTGTGGTAGAAGGAAGCTAGAGAAAATACTATAAAGAAAATCATAAGCGGAAATGCATTTTACAGTATTGGATACTGTATTTATTGGAAAAAACCTGCATATTCATGGACCCGTATAGTTCCGTCTTGTGTTGTTCAAGGGTCAGCTGTAGTTGGTGATTGTTTGCATGTCTTCCTATGTGTGTGCTTCAGAAATAGCGCTCCTCCTGGGCGGCATGCAGACTGGAGCACATGCATATGCTTTTCATATTCTTTTGTGATATGTAAATGCAGCCTCTTTTGCCCAACCGTTGTCTATTTGAGACCATGGCTGGTTGAGGGGTCTCTTGTTGCTGACCACTCCCAGGCCTGATGGACTTGAGTAACAAACAGGATTTTTCTCCAATATGCTTTGTTTTGCTTCCTTTTCTAGGTTTTTCAGTCCTCCCAACACAGAGAAACTGTTGCAATAAACTCACTAGGTTTTCTGGATGTGTTCCAGAACTTTATTGTTGATGATCTGTAGCATTTGGTATGAAATGTGTTTCACAAATGATGTTGGTGATCTCGAAGATATGCTGTTAAGTTAAAAAAAAAAACGGCAAAGTGTATCATCATTAATATAAATGTAATTATAAAAGGTATAGGGAGAGCCCACAGTTAATCATATATGGCAGTGTATGCATAAATATCTCTGAAGCACACACCAGAAACTGGCAACAGGGCTGGGGAACAAAGGGTCTAGAAATCAGAATGATAAGATTTTGTTTTTAAAATTCAGCCTTTTGTACTCTTTGTTTTTGCCATGTGCCATGTATTTAAAGTACACATTACTAAGCAACTTCAGTTTAGCCTGACACTGGAAGTGGAGGTGCCACCATACCTTCAGTGCCTTCTAGAAAATGCTCTTATTGAACTTCTCTGCTTTATCAGCAGCAAGAGTGGCTTTAGTCTAATTTTTAAAAAGTTCAGGCTGGGGGCGCCTGGGTAGCGCGTCTGCCTTTGGCTCAGGGTGTGATCCCGGCGTTCTGGGATCGAGTCCCACATCGGGCTCCTCCGGTGGGAGGCTGCTTCTTCCTCTCCCACTTCCCTGCTGTGTTCCCTCTCTCGCTGGCTGTCTCTCTGTCACATAAATAAAAATAAAATCTTAAAAAAAAAAAAATCTTGTTAAAAAAAAAAAAAGTTCAGGCTGTGTGGGGGCTTCCCTAGTATAGGCTGGTACAGAAATTTTGTCTGTCTTACCAGTTTGGAGCACTGAAACTATACTTCAGAGTACAGTTGACCCTTGAATAACATGGGGCTTGAGGGTGCTGATCCCCCTGTGCAGTTGGAGATACGCATAAAATTCTTGGCTCCCCCCAGAACTTAACTACTCATAGCCACTGTTGACTGGAAGCCTTACAATAACAAACAATTAGTACATATTTTGTATATGTATTATATATTGTATTTTTTAAATAAAGTAAGCTAGAGAAAAAAAGTTAAGAAAATCATAAGGAAAAGGGGCGCCTGGGTGGCTCAGTCCGTTAAGCGGCTGCCTTCAGCTCAGGTCAGGATCTCAGCGTCTTGGGATCAAGCTCCACATCAGGCTTCCTGCTCAGCGGGGAGCTTGTTCTCCCTCTCCCTCTGCCTGCTGCTCTGCCTACTTGTGCTCTCTCTCTCTCTGTCAAGTAAATAAATAAAATCTTAAAAAGAAAAAAAAAAAGAAAAAATCATAAGGAAAATACATTTACAGCATTTATCAAAAAACAACAACAACCTGCATATTAAGCGGGCCCATGCAGTTCACCCTGTGTTGTTCAAGGGTCAGCTGTAGTCTGTGATTGTCTGCATGTCTATGTGTGTGCTTTAGAAGTAGGATAAGCAGCATTCATAGTTACTGGCTTGCCATCTCCAAGCCTGTTCTTAGTCCAATGACTTGGAAATATTTAGTAAAGAATCAGAAATATATTCTGACAGCGGCTTTTTGGACTCTTTTGCAAATCCTGTGAGGATATACTACATAGGCTTAGTGATCAGAAGTAGATCAGATGAGATACCATCAATTCTAACGTTGTTTTGCCAGAATGACCTGTAGAAAAATAAAGCTCCCTGAATTAGATAAAAGTCATAATTTTCATTATGTTCTGTTTTGGTCGTAAGAAATCTCCATAGAAGTTATTTATTTTGTCTAGGCTTGAGTTTACTGTCTGTAAAATGGGGGTGCCAGTAGTTCGTCCCTTCGTAATATCTCATTAAGGATTAAATGAAAAAATGTAATTGAAAATACCTAGATTTTAAAAATAAAAGTCTCCCTCAATTTGTATGTTCTTCATAGTGAGTTAAGGTGACTTCACATGAATAATCGGTCACAGTTCAGTCCTATACCAGATTCCCGTATCCCTTCCAGATCACCCTGCAGTTGTTGTTGCCATTTTCTCTAATTCAGATTAGAGATTCCCTCAGAACCCTACACTGGCTCCGTTTTAGCCCTTCCAGCCGTTGCCATTATCTTGTACTTTGGATGCAGAAAACCTGTTAGATTTACTTCCTAAGCTAGGATTCAGGCCCAGTGAGAAATTAGGAAGGATTCAGGTAGTTTTTCCAAAGGCAAGGCAGGTGTGCTTAACAGTTACATTATCCCAGGATTCTCCTATAATGGAAACCGTCAAGTGAGGGTTTGTGAGCCCTTCAGAGAACAGAACACTTTGGAAATAAAATCATGCAGTCCTGGGCGTTCCAGCGCTTCCCGTGCTGGCCCCCTTCCGGCACCATTCCTTTCTGCAATCCCACCCTGCTCTCAGTCCTGGCACAGAGTCTCACGAACATGCCACCTGCCTTTCTCTCTCTCTTGCCCCATCCTTTGGCTGCTCAGTTTATTTTTTCCACATCCTCACCCTCTTCCAGTTCCAAGCTAAATAACCCTCACAGATGGCTTGTTCCATCAGAGCTGTTTAAGAACACAGGACAGTGAACCGAGGTCCTGAAAGAGCTGCCAAAGCCCACGGCTGCCCTTCCTACGGAGGTCCAAGACAACTTTGTCGTCAGCTCCCTAGAAGTCCCATGGACAGCGAGCAGAAAGGCTGGCAGGTTGGGTTAAAAGTATAATCCTCTAGAAGCTAGCAACTAGTTCTCACTTAGATTTACAAGTCAGAACCTGGAGCCGGATACGTTGCATACTCCATTTTCCACAGAAGACAGAGCACTTTGTAGTTGGCATTTCTCCCCCACTTTTTTACAGCATGGAAACCCAACAGGAAATGGCAGTCCCATTTGTGTTTTGGATCGTGGTTTGAGTCCTTACTGAATCTGTTTGTGAACTCCTGGAGAGGTCTAGACCCCTGCCCTGCCTGACCTGAAGGGCAGTATTCCCAGCTGTCAGCACATCCTTGGGAAGAGGGTGAACTTCAGACGCCTATTAGAAATCCTGCAGAGGAGAGGAGACCCAGAATTTCACTATTTATTTCCTGTCAGCAAGGACATGTAAGTTTCCTGTCTGCCTTGTCATCAGCTTTGGAACACTTTTCTCCTACATCCCTTCATGCATGCCATGGTCTGTAAGCTTCTGCCCCCAATCATTATCCCAGCACCCTCCTTCCCTCAGTCATAATCAGATGGGTCTGGTTAATTTTGCCCTCATGACAAGACGGCCTTTTCCTCGTCCTCACAGTTATTCCTATGGGACTTAAAACCTCTCTGATCATGGTCTCCCTCTCTTTCCCTTCCTTCTCATTCCCCTCTCTGTACCCTTTGTAAGTAGGTTCCTCTGAGGTCACTGAGGAAGGGCAGTCTGTGCCATTTGCCACTGTAGGAGTCTCTTTTTCCTCAGTAAGCAGAGTTCCCTTGAGAGACCCCTTCCCTTCCTCTACTAAAAGCCATGTTGGCGGCTTCTCTGCCTGAACTCAGGCATAATGGGGCAGAGAACAATGGCATGTGTGGAGTGGTCTGGCTAGACAAAGGGAAGTTCACTCTCAGCCACAGAGAGCAGACAGACAGTTGAGGAAGCTTCCCCTGGAAGAAGAGACAAGGAAAGACAAAATTCTGTGACAGGGAAGTACTCCCTGAGAGCTCAATAAGAAATCAGCGTCTCCTCCCTAAGCCTGATCTTTCTACTGAGAACTAAACTATTGTTCTTTCCCTTCTCTGCCTTCCTGTCTTGCTCCAAGATCAAGAGTTGCCAGATGAACAACACACCCTATTGCTTGCACAGTAAAAGTTTCTAAAATTAACGGATTTGAGGAGCCTTTGGGTGCCAGGTAGAAGGGGGCAACTTTGATTTCCTTTTTCTTGTCCCCGTGCTCCCTGGTGAACTTTCCTCTTTACGGTGTATCCAGAGTTCAAGACTGTGTACTGCAGAGAACTTTCTGAGGACACTCCTATGTAAGTCTTAACTTGGCATCCACAGTGACAAGTTTCCCATATTCATTCAGTTCATCAACTGATCAACTAAGGTCTTGCCCATACTGTGTCCAGAGAAATGAAGTTAATATGAATGATAGAACTCCTTTTAGGACAGATACTCTGAGAAATGTTTAATTTCAGTGTCTTGGGGCACCTGGGTGGCTCAGTCAGTTAAGCGTCTGCCTTCATCTCATGATCCTGGGGTCCTGGGATCGAGCCCCGCATCGGGCTCCCTGCTTATTGGGTAGCCTGCTTCTCCCTCTGCCTCTGCTGCTTCCCTTGCTCGTGTACTCTCTCTCACTCTCTCTCTCAAATAAATGAATAAATAAAATCTTTTAAAAAAATCAGTATCTTTGTTCTTGCCCATAACTTAGCCAGACATCCATTTGGTTTGTGTTCACCTGAATACAAACTCCTCAGAACTGTGTATTTTGTCCTCGGGTTGGGCCTTTGGGCTACTGCTGAGTGGGGGTAGGGGAGGGGTATGAGAAGAACTTGAAATAAGTCCCTTTCTCCAAAAGTACCATTGCCTTCCTAAGAGGCTACAAAGTATAATGAGCACAGACTTTGGATTGGACAAATCTAAGTTCAGATCTCAACTTCGCCACTTACTAGCGGTTTGTTTCCCCTGAGCTTCAGTTTCCTCTTCCTCTTTCTGTCTCAAAGGATTACTGTGATAGTCAAATGAAATAACATAATGCCTGGCAACCAGCAGTTACCACTTCATCTCCACCACAGCTTTCCCAGTAAAATGGCATATTTCAGCCACTGAGAAGCTGTGACCAGTGAAAACTGCAGAGGAAGTAAAATGCTGACTTGCTCTACATACTGCTATCCTGAACCTCCCTAATGGGCTTCTTGCACGCTCACGAGTTTTTGTTTCTAGCATGTGCCCTGACCTGAGTTTGTATTCTGATCTCCAGAGACCACTCCTCACCTCTTTGCCCCTTGGCTTTTTTTTAAGGGGCCCTTCTTGTCTTTGAATCTGACAAGAAGTTAGCCAGAAAGCTTGCCCTCAGCCTCCTATGGGACAGACACACAGTTTTGGCTCATTCCTTCCAAGTGGCCTGGAGAGAGCTACAGGGTGTCCGAGATGGCCATGGGAAAGAAATGGCTCACAAAAAGATCACGGTGTGTGAGCCAGCAGCTCCCCACTGCCTGCTGGAGCAAGCTCAGTGAAGCCGCTGACAAGAGTCCTCAGAACACTAAACAGGTGATTAAAACATCAGTATAAGTCTTTCCAAACTTTACAGAAAGCCAAAAACTTAGTTTGGACACCAACAGAAATTTTCCGCTCTGGAGCTTTATAAACTGGTCTGCTGTTTCTTCCTCTGCTCTGTGGCCAAAGGGGAGCTCTGTGCTAATGATTCCATAAAACCCGCCAAGTCCTCCTGAGTGGCTTATCATATGAGAAGAACCGATACCACCTTTTTCCATCATGAATTGTCTCTAGCCTCTCACTTTAGTTCAGATTCTGAATCTTCAGCCCTTCTGAAAAGGCCAAGCCCCGCTTTTGGCACTGTCCCCTGTAACAGAGCTGAACTCCAGCATCAGGGTCAGTGGCAGAACTGTCTTTCCTCGCCTCCTTTCCAAGATGACTGCCCAGAATCAGAGAAACCTTTAAGAATGGAAAGAGGCCTTCAGAATCATCTGCATTTTACAAACAAGGTTCAGTAACTTGCCCAAGATCACACAAGTTAGGAAAGCATGCTCTCCCAGACCCTGCTCTCCCCTAGCTTGGGGCATGTCAGCTGCCTGCAGGAAGAATATCACACCCAAAGGAGGTCAGTCTTCAAGCAGTGAGCAACAGGAGACTGTACGCTTTGAATTTCTGTACTAAATCAGACCTTTCCTTTTGTGGGGATTGTGGGAGTCTCTGCCTGAAGCACAGGTATTTTCTTTGGATTCATTGAGAGCTATGGGCAGTGGAACACTGATTAAGAGCAGAGGCACATGGATGGAGGGATGGGGGAAATAGGTGATGGGGATTTAAGAGTACACTTACCATGATGAGCACTGAATAATATATAGTATTGTCGGATTGCTGTATTATTGTACACCTAAAGCTAGTAACAACACTGTATGTTAACTGTAATGGAATTAAAATTAAAAATTTTTAAAAAAGCAGAGGCACATTCCAGCTCCTGCATTTACTAGCTGTATAACCTTGAGCAAGTTACTTCTCTGTGCCTTGATTTCCTCATCTGTAAAATTGAGATAATGACAGTACCTACTACATAGGGCTCTGGGGATTAGATGAGTTGGGGCATGTAAAGTATTTGGCATGGTGCCTGGCATGTAGCAGTCATTCACTAAGTGTTAGCTGTAGCTGTTAAGGGGGAGTGAAGCACACAGCGGATTTTGTTGTTATGCCTAAAGCTCTGTGTCAGAAAGCTCTCCCAGGAGGTGCCTCAGTGAGGTGGCATGAACACTGGGCTAGGAAGTCCTTGCATCTGGCTTCAGATCTCATTGAGTTTACTCAAGTTTGTTTCCTCTTCTCTATTGCCATTACCTGAATGTAATAGTAACTGCTTCATAGGGTGCTGAGGATGGCGAGATCCTAAAAGTGTCATGAAAAATGTAACATAGGATTTTTTGTACCTTAGCTAAAGAAGAGTTGCATTATGAAGAATGGACTAAAATTGTGACCACCTTCACCTAGTCTTCCAGCCTTTAAAGCACTTGATTCTCAAACTTCAGTGTTCATAAGTACCTGGAACACTTGCTTAGAGTGCACATTCCAAGGCCCTAGCCCTAGAAACACTCACTTATTTAGTCCAAAGTGGAATCCAGGAGTCTGCATTTTTTTTTTTAAGATTTTATTTATTTATTTGACAGAGATAGAGACAGCCAGCGAGAGAGGGAACACAAGCAGGGGGAGCGGGAGAGGAAGAAGCAGGCTCACAGCAGAGGAGCCTGATGTGGGGCTCAATCCCATAACGCCGGGATCACGCCCTGAGCCGAAGGCAGACGCTTAACCGCTGTGCCACCCAGGCGCCCCCAGGAGTCTGCATTTTTAACAAATTCACTATGTGATTCTGATGCAGGTGGTTTTTAAAATGCTTTTTAGTTTTGGGGAGCCCTGGTGGCTCAGTCAGTTGAGTGTCTGCCTTCAGCTTGGGTCATGATCCCAGGATCCTGGGATCGAGCCTTGCGTCAGGCTCCCTGCTCCGTGAGGAGCCTCCTTCTCCCTCTCCCTTTGACCCCCACTCATGCTCTCTCTCTCTCTAGTACTCTCTCTCAAATAAATTTTTTAAAAAATGCTTTTCAGTGTTTAGAGGTTTAGAAAAGGGAAGTGATTGTTTCTTGAATTTCTTCTGTGTCCCAGACATTTACCTTACTTATACCTTATTTCAAACTGTGGGTGGACTTTAGTTAGTTAGCTTTGGTTAGCCAAGCTTGTCTGATCTCCAGCTGTGAAGCATGTACCACATGTAAGATTCAGGACTCTAGATGTAGAACCTGAAAATATGACTTAACGTGGCCTTTGTACCCCAGCCCTAATCTCAGAGAATTTCTGTGTGCCATATTTTTAATATGCCATGGGGAGTTTTGAAATTTGGCTGCAGTTTTTTCTCAGAGCATGACATTGGTGCTTTGAAGAACATAAACCTCTTGCTGAGGTGTGTTATGCCTTGCCCTGGGGCAACAGCCTCCAGTTAAGACAAGGCAGAACCGGGCCAGAGCTTGGCTTGTTATGGTAGCTTATAACTAACTCCGTAGGCACCCTGTCAAAAGAGAGCGCCTGTGCCTTACTGAGCCCAGACCTCCGTGGGGAACACCAGCCAAAGCAGAAAGTAGCATCTCTGAGTCTGTCCAGAGTGTGTGTGTTGCACAACACAAGGAGCGTGATTCACATACTCTACAGTGTGGCTGGCTCCCCTCCACAATCATGTCATCTGTGCCGTCCGCAGACCTAGTGCGTGTCAGATGCTGCAGATGGATTTTTCTTTAAAGATACACATACTTAACGTGTGTGTGTGTTTATACAAATTACAGTGCCTGCCCTGAAGAATCTTACTTAGGATAGAAAACAGGACAGATTAATGGGAGAAAGTTACTGAGAAGCATAAACAAATCAACAGATCAAATTTATGAATGTCATGAATTTGAGAAGGAATGCATTCTCAGGTGACAAATTTAGGATCCAAGTAGAACTTGATAAGCTACAATGAAAGAAGTAAATAACAGGGGTGCCTGGGTGGCGCAGTCGTTAAGCATCTGCCTTCGGTTCAGGGCGTGATCCCAGCGTTCTGGGATCGAGCCCCACATCAGGCTCCTCTGCTAAGAGCCTGCTTCTTCCTCTCCCACTCCCCCTGCTTGTGTTCCCCTCCCTCGCTGGCTGTCTCTACCTCTGTCAGATAAATAAATAAAATCTTAAAAAAAAAAAAAAAAGAAGTAAATAAGGTGAAATCAAATAGGAATAAATGTGAAATCCTACCTTATCCAAAAAGTCAGCTGCACATAGCAAGCAGCATGCAGCACAATAATAAATAAACAGGTTTTTTATATAGCATGAGGAAGCCTCAGTGAAGGACAGTTTAAAATGGAATAGTGGGGACGCCTGGGTGGCTCAGTCAGTTAAGCATCTGCCCCTGGCTCAGGTCATGATCCCAGGGTCCTGAGATCCAGCCCCGAGTTGGGCTCCCTGCTCAGTGGGGAGTCTGCTTCTCCCTCTCCCTCTGTGCTCCCTCTCACTTTCAAGTAAATAAATAAAATCTTTTTTTTTTTTTTTTTTAAGGGAGACTAGNAAATTTTTTTTTTTTTTTTTTTTAAGGGAGACTAGTGGAGGGGCGCCTGGGAGTTGAGCGTCCAACTCTTGGTTTTGGCTCCGGTCATGATCTCAGGGTCATGAGATTGAGCCCTGCATCAGGCGCCATGTTCAGGGGACTGGGAGGTGGGGGGATCTTCTTGAGATTCTCTTTCTCCCTCTGCCCCTCCCTCCTTCTCTCAAATAAATAAGTACATCTTAAAAAATAAAAAGTAAGGGCTACTGGGTGGCTCAGTCGTTAAGCGTCTGCCTTTGGCTCAGGGCGTGATCCGGCATTCTGGGATCGAGCCCCACATCAGGCTCCTCTGCTATGAGCCTTTCTTCCTCTCCCACTCCCCCTGCCTGTGTTCCCTCTCTCACTGGCTGTCTCTATCTGTCGAATAAATAAATAAAATCTTAAAAAAAAAAAAAAGCTCACAGTGTGGGGGCGGGCGCCTAGGTGGTTCAGTTGGTTAAATGTCTTACTCTTGGTTTTAGCTCAGGTCTTGATCTCGGGGTCGTGAGATCAAGCCCTGCATCAGGCTTCAGGCCGAGTGTGGAGTCTGCTTGAGATTCTCTCTCCCCCTTCCCTCTGCCCCTCTCCTGCTTGTGCTCTCTCTCTTTAATATAAATAAATAAATCTTTGGGGGGGGCCTCACAATGTGTCCTTATTACAAGGTGTTGAACAATAAAACCAGTACAGTTTTGGCCTCAATTCAGAGAACTGAGTTATCCAGAAGAAACAAGGAAGAGATGTTCCATCTACATGTGGGCACTCATCTAAGAGACATGTTAGTCTTAGTGAAAGTCTTAGTGGAAGAATAAGTAGGATGTTGAGGAGACATCTGAAGTGAGGGACAGTTGAAGGAAGTGGGACTATTTAGCCTAAGGAAGGTATAATACAGTTGACTTCAAATAATTTGAGGCCAGTCAGGTAGAAGCAGAATTTGGACTTTTTTACTTGGCCCCAGGGAACAGAATTAGAAGCACCAGAGGCAGATTTGGGCTTGAGGGGTAGTCATTTCTAGCAATTAGAAAACTCCAAAACTGGAACAGGTTCCCTAGTAGGAAACAAACCCCCTCGTAGAGTCAAGATAGTAACAGACCTCTCCCACAGCATGGCCAAGAATGAAAGGCAGCAGGAGAAACAAAGAAACCTATTGCGTAGGTGGTAATAAAATAACTTACACATTTCTTAAACAATAAGTAATGATGGTCTTAAAAGCTTCTCCAGGGACTTGAGTCCTCCCCGCCTGAAATACTCAAAAGTGTTGGGTCCCTAGGAGATGATACAGAGGAGATTCTAGCGTGGCTCTGACTGACCAGTAACTCTCTCTGTGGCGTGGAAGTAATACACAAGCCGAGGGCTGCTGCTGAGGTCAGCGAAGGTGAATGAAGTGTAAGCCTAGCCCACAGGTGCTGAAGGGGACGCCCGTGGACTTGGGAGAGTTAGTTACGTTACTCTGGAATCCCTCTCCGGGCTCAAAGTTCTGTGATGTCACGAACTGCATCTGCCTTGCTCTGTCTTTCGTGTCCAAGATGTCTAGCATAGTCCCTGTCGCATAGTAGAGCTTCAGGAAAAATGTGTGCGCAGTGGGCTGGCACATTAGATAAGACTTTTTTTTCTTTTTTTAAAGATTTATTTATTTAAGGGATGCCTGGGTGGCTCAGTTGTTAAGCGTCTGCCTTCGGGCTCGGGGCATGATCCCGAGGTCCTCGGATCGAGTCCCGCATCAGGCTCCCTGCTGAGCAGGGAGTCTGCTTCTCCCTCTCCCACTCCCCCTGCTTATGTTCCCTCTATCACTGTCTCTCTCTCTCTCTGTCAAGTAAATAAATAAAATCTTAAAAAAAAATAAATAGATCTTTACTTTAAATAAAAAAGACTTTATTTATTTGAGAAAGAGGGATCGAGAAGAGAGCATGAGTGGGGGAGAGAGGCAGATGGAGAGGGAGAGACAGACTCCCCACTGAGCAGGGAGGCTGATGCAGGGCTGGATCTCAGGACCCTGGGATCATAACCTGAGCCGAAGGCAGACGCTTAATTGACTGAGCCACCCAGGCGCCCCTAGATAAGACTTCTTAAGAAGAAGGACTTTTTCATCAAACTTAAAGGAAGGTGAGGGAATTAATTGATTGCATAAAGGCAAAGTCACTGTAGGTTGGGGGAATAGCCTGTAAAGTCTCAGAGATTCAAAAGGGAGCAAATGACAGGTGGGGGACTATCAAACAGGGTTGCCTGGGGCCTGGAGTTGAGGATTAGGGAATAACAGCAAGAAGAGAAAGTGGTAACATTCAGTGGGGGGGGGGGTGGTAGAGGGCTTGGACAGGTTATGGAAAGCATTAAGAGAGGTTAGGATTTCATCTTGTAGCAAGGTTGAGCCCAAGGGAATTAATTCTCCATCCTGACTTCCTAAGGACCCGTCCGCCTAAATGGGATAAAGGAGCAGTGTGCCAGGTCTCTGTAGGGAGCGCTTCTTCTTCTCCATGGGCTGCCTCTTCCTCCTCTTCCCTTGAGGGAAGAGGATTGAGGATTCCGTCCCCCTATGTGCTGTAGGTAACAGTACCAGAGTGATGTATTTCTGTCTCGATACAGGGCATCTTCCATATACCTGATCTGAATGTGACCCACCACCCACTGGAGCCAGCCAGGACTTTGTTTTCTACTGAATCCTCAGGGTCTGAAATAGTGCCGAATGCACACAGTAGGCACTTAATAAATATGTGTTGAATTAACTGTCAACTAAATGCATTGAATGGTGCAGATGTCTCAGAGAGGGTAGTCTTCCTGACACACATAAAATAAAATGGAACAAATTTGGTGAAGATGCTTGAACACAAACCTAAAGGGTGGCCCCCCAGTCCTGGCTGTTTAGAAGGCAAATAAGAATGTAGCTCATGGGGGCGCCTGGGTGGCACAGCGGTTAAGCGTCTGCCTTCGGCTCAGGGCGTGATCCCGGTGTTATGGGATCGGAGCCCCACATCAGGCTCCTCTGCTGTGAGCCTGCTTCTTCCTCTCCCACTCCCCCTGTTTGTGTTCCCTCTCTCGCTGGCTTTCTCTCTCTTTCGAATAAATAAATAAAAATCTTTAAAAAAAAAAAAAAAAAAGACTGTAGCTCAGAGTGACGAGAGCCAAGATGTAGTGCTCCTGGCCCAAACTAACTGGCAATGTAGAAACAGACTGTATGTGGATATTTCCAGGCTGAGACAGACATGAGGACTTTCATCCCCAGGGGCTGAGCTTGTAGCCTCCCCTGCTGGTTCAGTAAGTGAGGGCCCCAGCGCCTGTTCCAGGTTTCAGACCAGCTGAAGCCAGCCAGACCTGAAAGGCTTGTGTTGGCAGTGCCAGTATCCGCCCCTGACTCCTGCCAATGTGGGTGGCTGCTTTCAGAGCACTCCGCAGGGGAAGCGGATTGGACTGCAGCCCAAGCTACTGCTGCCTATAGTTTGCTCTCTGCAGCGGGCTCATGTCAAGAATATACCTTGCTCATTCAGCCAGAGCTCAGAGCTCTAGAAGAGAATAGTTTCTTTTCATGAGGGAACCATTCAAGAAAAGCAAGCTGTACCTTGCGCAGGAGACTCCAGACTCCTATCTGGCTTTGTTCAGAATTCCAAGCTCAAGAAATTCAGGTGGGTAGAAAATGCCACATTGGGGATTTTCTCATCGTTTCCTTTGTATTGAGGGACGTGGAGCAAGGATCCAGCTGGGTCTCATTTAAGGAGGATATCTTAGGCAAAGCCACCACACAACCCCAAAATGAAGGGACTAGATGGGCAAGGCAATCGTGATATTCAGTACAGTATTTTACTTCTGTTGTGTGAATTAGTGGCAGGCTTGTCCTAAAGTTCAGGTCCTTGGGGCCTCTAGAGTCCCATAGAATGCGTGTCTGTGGTTAGGTCTAGAAATCTTTTTGGAAAATAGGAAGAGGCACAACTAGAAAGAGGCCAGGCCTTGCCTCCACCAAGTGACCTACCCAGCAGCCTAGATCCAGTACCTTAGTTCTGAATAAGATACTTTAGCAGCTTCAACACCCAGGTGAGCCTTCCAGGGGAGTGCCAGCTCCATGCTTCCTTCCTTACCTCTGAGTCTGGCTCCCACACATCTCTGAGCAGAGTGAGGCAGCAAGGAAGAAAAAGAAAATAACAGCCTTTCATTTATCATTGGCCCAGGCACCTTGCTAAATATTTGATACACATTATTGCTTTCAAACCTTAGAACAACTTGAGCAAACAGAGGCTCAGAGATGCTAAGTAACTTGTCTAAGGATACATAGCTAGGAAGTTGTACTTAAGACTTGAGCTCGGGGGGGTGCCACGGTGGCTCATGAGCGTCTGCCTTTCGCTCAGGTCATGATCCTCAGGGTCCTGGGATTGAGCCCTTTGTCGGGCTCCCCTGCTCAGTGGGGAGCCTGCTTCTCACTCTCCCCACCTCCAACTCGTGCTCTCTCTCGCTCTCACTCTCTCTCTCTCTAGCTCTCTCGAATAAATAAACAAAATCTTAAAAAAAAAAAAAAAAGACTTGAACTTGGGGCGCGTGGGTGGTGCAGTTGATTAAACGTCCGACTCTTGGTTTCCGCTCAGGTCGTGGTCTCAGGGTTGTGAGATCGAGTCCTGTGGCGGGCTCAGTGCCCAGTGTGGAATCTGCTTGAGATTCCCTCTCCCTGCCCCTCCCGTTTGTGTGACCATGTGCGTGCTTTCTCTCTCTCTCTCTCTCTCTCTCTCTCTCTCGCTCTCGCTCTTGCTCTCGCTCTCGCTCTGGCTCTCGCCCTGTCTCTCACTCTCTCAAATAAGTAAATCTTTTTTTTTTTTTTTTTAAGATTTTGTTTGACAGAGAGACAGCAAAAGAGGGAACACAAGCAGTGGGAGTGGGAGAGGGAGAAGCAAGCAGGCTTCCTGCTGAGCAGGGAGCCCCATGTGGGCCTTGGCCCCAGGACCCTGGGATCATGACCTGAGCCAAAGTCAGATGCTTAATGACTAAGCCACCCAGGAGCCCCTCAAGTAAATCTTTAAAAATAAATAAATAAATACATACATACATACATACTTGAAAATTCTATACTTTTTGTTAAAACATATTTTTTGAAAAAAGACTTGAATTCAAGGGGCACCTGGGTGGCTCAGTTGGTTAAGCATCTGATTCTCGATCTCTGCTGAGGTCATGCTTTCAGGGTCATGAGATCAAGCCTCACATTGGGCTCCGCACTCAAGGGGGAATCTGCTCAAGGATTCTTTGTCCCCCTCTCTCTTTGCCCCTCCCCCTGCTCGCATGCATGCTATCTCTCTCTCTCCCTCTCAAATGAATAAATATTTTTAATTAAAATAAAGACTTAAACTCACATCTGACTATGAAGCCCAAATTTTTTTTTAAGATTTCTTTATTTGAGATAAAGTGTGTGTGTCCATGGTGGGGAGGGGCAGAGGGAGAGAGAGAATGTCAAGCAGACTCCCGATGAGCAGGGAGCCCAACGTGGGGCTCAAACCCACAACCCTGAAATCACAACCCAAGCCAAAACCAAGAGTTGGATGCTCAACCAACTGAGCCACCCAGGTGCCCCTAAAGCCCAGACTCTTTATCCGCCCCTTTATTGCTTCAACTTGCCTCTTTCCGGAGTGGACCCATTGTTCCTGCTGTTGGTACTTACCTTCTCACTGCCAGTGTATGCTCCACGATTCTGTTCTCAACTTTCCCTCCAGGGTAAACATAATCTCCCTTTCAATAGCCAAGTACCTGTACCTTTTAGAATATACAGTAAAACTATTAGAGTAGCCTCTTCCTTCTCCCGCAAGTCTTCCCACCTAACCATTTTCCAGTTCCCACCTACCCCTCTCTGTGAGACTAAGGACAGTGCAGGGGTGCAGGTGCATGCACACACACACACAGATGTGGGTGAGGCGAGCAGGCTGCCATTGCCACTCTGAACAGGCATCTCTGAATTGCCCGCTGATGGATAATGGCCCCCATTGCCTCCACTAGGAAAAAAAAACACAGCTGTTGGGACCAACCATGTGGGTTGGGGTGGTTGCTGTGGGTTGATCGATGACATTAGCTATCTCATCTTGTGATTCACTGACCTCTCAGCTAACAGAGACTAACTGTAGGACTCAGGAGTGCTGGGTCTGGACATTGGAATCAAAAGTGACTGAGGGAGGGGCCTATGTTTAGCTGCCTTGCATGGCTATGGGGCCCTGCTGCAGCAGGGATAGGGAAGGAGTGAAATGCTGATTGATTCCTTTGGATGGTACACCCAGAAGTGGTCAGATTATGCTTCCAGCACAAGGACCCCTGCTTCTTCTCCCTCTGTCCCCCTTATCATTCAGCACATGCACAGGTCTCCTTTCTTTCCCCTCTGACCTGTGACCCTCTCTCACAGTTCAGTACCAATTTCTTCTGATTCAGGTAGGCTACCAGTGTCTGTCTCCCCATTGTAAGCTACTTCCTGTGTCTTCAGAGTACTTGTGCGTCCTTATGGCCAGCTTCCCTCCTGCCTCTGGAGTCTGCTCCCTGCCTGGAAGCCCCTCCCTCTAGGAATGTGAATAAACCACTTCCTCTGTCCTCCCAGCTCCAGAGGATTCCCTGTGTCTGAACTTTCATTGGCAGACCTCTTAGGCTGACCCACCCTTGGCCACTACAGAATTGTCCTTCCCACCCTGCAGGCTCCTGTGAGGGTGAGTTTGTGAATAACTAGAGATTCCCAGTTTGTGAAAACACTTTAGTCTGACTTTAGCTTCTTGTAGCCAATCCTGTAGGCTTGGCTTATTAAAGATGGTAATTAACCCATTGCTAATTGACCTCAGAAGCCAGCCAAGCAGCCTCTATTCACCAGCCTTGGTGGTGGATTTGTAGGCTATTTTAAGCCTTCTTAATAATCTCAGCAAGACTTCACTTTCCTGTCTGCATCTTATTTGCTCTAAGGACATTCTGTAAAATTAACAAGCTATAAAGTTTGATTGAAGGTTTCAACAAATGTGAGAATAATTGGCTCCATTTAGAGAAACAAGAAAAACAACCTGTAAACTTAAGTTTGTAGAGGAAAACCCATGTGATTTTTCTCTTTAACCAGAGGAGCAGTAGTGAGCAGGACTTTTTTAAGACCAGAAAAAGTAGAACTGGCTGATAGTATAGGTTTAAATTCTGATTCCCCCAAACCAAAAGGTCAGAAAAAGAAATTTTGCAGAATCTAACCAGCCACTGTTTTGCTTTCATGCCTTCCAAGAAGCCTTTTGAGATAACAGGAGCACAGTAAAGATGGCATGAGCCCCTCATTTCCTAGAGCTTGCATCCAGAAACCTGGTTCAGCTCTGTGATGCCTCCTATTCCTTGGCTACATGGGTGCACAGAAAGGAAGAATGTTCTCCCTTCCCCATGGCAGCTGTAAGGTGTTAAGTCTTGCAACTCAGGGTACATCAGTCTGTGGTACCTGGTGCTCAGTTCCTTTACTCTCTCTCTCTCACACTCCCCCATCTTCCATAAGGCAGCTTAGATCTCTTTTTCTGTTCCTTCCAGGGCATGTCTGCCCAGACTGGGCTTGTCCCCTCCCAAGTGGCTATAGAGAGTTTCCAGAGAAATCCATTCCTTGCATATCTACCACACACCCCCAAGGTACCCCAGACCAGTTTGCCTTCCCTCTTCTCTCTTAACCTAGAGGTTTCTTTCTGCTTTCCACAAGACCTAACCTTCCATGTAGTTCCAACCTCTGCTTACCCCATGCATGCTCACATTGTATCTCTAAGGAACTGAGCCTCGGACAGGCCAGGCTCTTGTATCGCCTTGCCACATCTCACTTTCAGTTTTCCTTTCTGCTTGGTTCTTTGCGTGTGGACCTGATCCAGCGATAACTGGAGCCCTGAAGCTAGAGGTTTCAGTTCCCACTGGTGGGGCTCGCTGCCTCAGATGGGCTTCAGGGGAAGGGAAAGGGGCTTTCTCTGGGGGCCTTTCTTTTAGCTCTTCCTTGACCTAAAGCCCCAGTTTTCTTCTCAAAGCTGACTAGAGTGATTTGTGTGAGACATTTTGTCCATCCACACTGGAGTTCCTGGTAATCTCCTAGACAGTGAGTCTCCCTCCAGAAAGGCCAGGACTGCTACTGACAATGTGCTGGATCCCAGGTTCCCTGGGGTATTCCCTTGCCAGCAGCCCTCATACCTGCCTCTAGCTCTAGGCCAGGCCAGCCTATTAACAGCCCGGGAAGGAGGCCTCTTCTGCCCAGCTCTTTCTCCTTTAGAGAATCTAGAGTTTGCCCAGAGCTGCAATGTACAGATCACTTACATTTTGTGTTTTTCATTGATACAGAATGGGAAAATGTACTCATGAACAGAGCTCTTGTGGAGATTATGTCATAGACTTCAGCTGGACTCCTTCCTCTCCAACCAGGGAGCCCAGCTTTAACCCCTGTCCTACCAGGAAGTCCTCCTTGGCCAGCCGAAGATCATCTTGGAGTTGGCTCTTTGTGGGTGGTTCGAAGGGCTTCTTCTATCATGATGTCTCTTATTAACCATATTTACGCTTTTTTCCCCTGACTCAAGTGCTGGAGGCTTTGTCTGGGAGAATATTGCCATAAGCCTCTTGTAGACTACAGGATCAAGAGAACTGTAGTCCTTACCCTGCTGGACTCATTCCTCCTGCCTTCAAGCAGAATGCTTTAGCAGATAGGTCAGCGGGCTGGAGACATAGGTTTCTCTGTGCCCCTGCGCAAGCCCTAGACTTTGTGCCTCAGTTCCCCCATCTACTAAATAACTAGAAGCCCATGCTCACTCGCAGTGCCCTTTGGAAACCTAAGGAGATGGCACAACCTTGGCTGTCCTCCCTACTAGTTGGATTGTAGGGGAGAGAGTTCGCAATTCCAAAAGGCTAGGTGGCTTTTCTCTCTGCAAACGTGTAGAATTCTCTCCACACCTCTTAGTGGCAGCTCAGAGACTGCACTGGATCAAAGCCCTTTGAGAATCAGCCAGAAGTCCCCTAGGGAAGAAACTAATGGCCCTAGCAGGCAAAATCCCCAAGGAAACCATGTCCCTTCTAAACATTCGGGTGACAATCAAAGGTGGGGGGGCACTCCTTTTTGCTTTTGTGTCCATGCAAATGACAATCCCCACTGATCCCCTAAGGATGTGCTACAGGCAGGCTCAGGATGTCTGCATCCCTGGGTCCCGCTGTGCCCTGGAAATCCCCATCTCTAGGAGTCCCACGTCCATACATGTGCCCTTTCTCCCTCTTGGCCAGGAATCACACTGTCTTCCTGAGCCTTTGAGCATGCCACCCAGCACATGCTAGAACAGCAGGAACTCTCCTCATTGCCTATCAGTGAGCACACATAGCCATGGACACACTCTCCTTTTCTGGGCAAATTTCTGCTGCACGCTCGGCAGGAGTGCCTGCATACTTCTCACCATCCAGGTGATGCCAAGGACCATGGCAAGCTTTTTCTCTGTCTTCCTCTCACCCCTCTACCCCCACCTCCTCTCCATTCAGTGGTAACAGCCTCACACTGAAAAGGAAAGTCCTGGACCCATTACATAATTCTCCATAGTGCAAGCAGTAGCTGGGGCATAAGGTCAGAGGTCATAGTGGGGTCAGGTGGCTGACACACACTGTAACGACAAGGTGGTTAAAATTAGACCACAGAGAGGAAACTGGCAGTCTTGTGGAAATGCAGAAGTTTCCTCTGCAAGTGAGAGGCTGGGGATGCAGGGAGGCCACTGTGCGTGCTGCCTGCCAGGCCATTACTCATTGCAGCTCTGTTCTTTAATGCGTTTTAGCCCCTGCTTCTGTATTTCTAGCCTTCCTCATGACATGTTTGAACGCACGCAATGGAACCTATGGTTACCTGCCCTGGCCCAAGCCAGGACTGGACACCCCAAACTCAAGATGGCTGTCCTTTCCTAAGCCTTCTCTGGGTAGCTGAGCACTGTTAGGTCAGCTTCTCAGGGAGAGGTGGTCAAGGTCCTTTGCCCGAGAGTCAGGCCTGTAATGCTTCCAGGGCCGTAGTGAGGGTAAGCAGGAGCCGCACCCAGGCAGGGGGAAGAGCAGGTTTGGCGCAGAGAGGCAGCAGAGGATAGAATCACAGAGTTGGAGTCACAGTTGACTGGTGTGTGCTGCATTTGCCCTGGCTAGCCAGCTGGCACAGTAGTACTCATTTCCACAGTGTCCTAGAAGACTTGGATCGTGCCTGCTGCATGCTTCTGTGATACCCAGCCGAGCTTCCCTGTGCCCATCCGTCCTTATTGTGAGCCTCCTGTGTGCCCCACTTGTCCTTAGCACCCCTTGACAGGAAAGCAAGTATAAGATGTGTCCTTTGCTACCAGTGGGGTTATTGCCCAGATGAGGGATATATGCACCTGTGAAAAACAGTGAGCAAACAATCAAAGCCAGTCTCCCAAGTTAGTACTTTACTTTGTGATATAGACATAGCGGTCACTTTCACATTCTGGAATGGGGGGCACTCTATAGGGGCTGGAGTCAGTGCTGATGAAGGGGTGATGGTCCTCACCAGTTTCCAAGCTCCAGATCAAGCAGGATTCCTCCTCTCCCTTGGGGAGAGGAACAGCAGGTCATGAAAGGGTGCCAGCAGCGCAGATGGGTTTGCAAGTGAGGACACATCTGTGTGGTCTAGCAGGAGAAGGACCCCAGACAGAGTGACTATGGAAACGTCATCTGAGACACTTACAGATTTGACGATTGCTCAAGATATTGAATTTCATTTCAGCTAAATCAGCCCCAGCTTCTCTGACAGCACTGGCTTATGTGCTGATGTGGCCACATGGGAACAGGATGGCGTGAACCCCTGGAGGAGCAGAGCTTTGGTGAAACACCCCCTACCTGCTTTGCCTGTCTCCCTTCTCCTGACAACAATTTCCTGCCTGACCCCAGTCTCTTGAGCATGAGAAGCTCTTGGGTGGGGCAGGAACCTGTCAGGGGAAGCCCAAAGTGATCTAGCTGAAATGAAACAGCCAAGAAAGCCCTCATCGTTCATTTTGCACTCAGGCCAGAAGTGCTCCTCTTGGGAGCCTAGAGAGAGGGGAGCTGGGAGGAGAATGGAGAGTGGCAGTGAGGATATCAAGAAGCTGTGTTCTGTGAAAGCCAGTGTTTTGCACTCCACCCTTCCTTCTATCAATTAAATACTAAACTTAGACAAATTTAATTTATTCTTTTTTTATATCAGGACCTGAGCAGAAGAAAGGCAAAAGCCGCAGAGGGCACCTGTCATTGGACATGGGGTTGTCTGTCCCCCCCCATGGATGATCTAACGCGAGACAGTGGCTTTCTTCCTCTAGAGGATCTTAGTCCTCTCAAACCCCTGCCCACGGCCCTCCTTCACAATCTCATTCACACTCAAAGTCCCACTTGTTCACTCTACAGCCTTGTCCAGTAACACACTTCTCATGTGCCCCTCTGCTAGCAAGCAATGCCTGTCATCTTCATCTTCCCTTTCAGAAAATGCTGTTTCTCTTCTCTCCCTCTCGCCCTGTAGGTTATTGCAGCCGACTGCAAAAGGGTCACAGTGCTGAAGTATTTTCTGGAAGCCCTTTGTGGACAAGAAGAGCCTCTGCTGGCATTCAAGGGTGGAAAATATGTGTCAGTGGCACCCGTCCCAGACACCATGGGAAAGGAAATGGGAAGCCAAGAGGGAAAACAACTGGAAGATGAGGTACTGTGCGGGGAGAGCCCGCTGTGGCAGAGGGGAAGGCTCCCCTCCCCACCCCCAACCCTGCTCTGCCCATGGCTGCCGCTCCTACCCAGTTATTTATAACCACTCAGAGCAGTATGGATGTGGACGTGACCAGCCAACTTCTCAACAGTGCACTCTGCTGGTGCCCCTTCCTGCCTGTCCCACCCCAGTGTCTCCATCTCACTCTCCTACGAGTTCCAGATGCTTCTTTTTAATGTTGCATTGGAGGAGAAGGGAGGGAAAGAAAGAGTTTAATAATGTGCAGCTCGGGAGGCTTAGGAAAGGGAGTGGGGGGGGGTGCTAGGGTTCAGGCTGAGGATCAAGTTTATAGATGTGTGGTGCTCAGCGCAGCACAGGCCTGAACTCCAGCCTCCAGCACACGTACAGGAAGAGCTGACATTGCTGGCCCTGTGTGGAAAATCACCCCCTCCCCCGGCCTACTCTCCCTCCCTCCCTCCCTCCCTCCCTCCTGCACATCCTGATGTGATTAAGGAATTCTCTTGTTTGTTTGCCCTTGGTTGTTCCTGTAGCCCTTGCCTCACTCCAGACCTTGTGTATATGTGTCTGTGCGCACGCATGCGCACGAGCCTGTGTACCCACCCTGGCTAAACCCCACCGCCAGTTGCCCTCCGACGCATTTTTGAGGGTGATTGTTGTTGTCGGTCTGTATGTGCTGGGTTTGTGTGTCAGTTTAAGTTGAACTCTGCTGCCAGCTTTCCTGCTGGCTGTGGATTCTGAATAAATGTGAGTGTGTGACAGTGTCGGCACATGTATGCATTTAATAGCACTGCCAGCTGCCCTGCTGTATGTCTTAGTAACTCTGTCTGGGTGTGTGTGCACACACAGCTCACTTTGGCCTAGAGGTGGACTCTCCTTTTTTATCCCACACTGTTAAAGACAGAGGAGACTTAGGTGGGAAGGAACGTGGGACTTCAAGAAGGGACGGAAGTGATTCTAGCCAGAGGCCAGGTCAGCCGTAGGCCAACACAGTCATTTGGCCCAGAGCAGTCTCCAGCGCCTGGTGGAGCAGGGTGGGGTGCAGGGATGAAATCAGCAACAGGCCAGAGAAGCCAGATGTCAGCTGGAAGCTGTCGTTTGTGATCTGAACCAGTGATAGAGTGGCCACCTTTGGTTCAGAGTCTTCAGAGCAGCAGAGTCTTGGACTGGCTTCATTAGAATAGCTGGAGAACCCAACCCCACCCCTGATGACACAGGGCTCAGCTTCCAGGACAGAGGTGGTTCCAGGGATAAAGCTGGAGCCCATGATTCCAGACTCCAGATGAAACCTGGGCAGGGAATAATGGGAAAGAATGAGCTGTCATTACAGGAAGAGGCAGTGGGCTTGCTGAAACCATTGGGGTGTCCAGGCTTCAGGCGGGACAGAGCAGTGCCACCCAAGCCCTGGGTACTGTGCAGGGAAGCATGGGGGGGGCAGTGCCTCGGCCAGCTCTCTCACCCGCACTTCACAGCTGAGGCAGACAGTGGACAGGAAGCTGTGCCAGCTCTCCAGGATTGCTAGGAGCGATGTCATCTGGCCAGTGGAGCCTGTAGTACCGAATCCAGTCAGGCAAGTGAGGCCCACAGACAGGGACACAATGTGAAAGCCAGGGAGGGTCTCCGCCACTCCTGAGGAGCAGACCAGCTCTTCAGGCCAGAGTTTGGCTGTGCCACTCTCTTTCTCCTAAGGCTCGTTGACCAGACAAAGGTTGTGACCCACACCGTGCTGCCCACTTCTTCCTTTTCCCACGAGCCTCCTGGGTTCCTTTATGGTAGTGGCCCCTGGGAAACCCTGCTTACCCTGGTCTGTGTAATTTCATAACCCTACACTTCCTCGTTTGCTGTGAGAGCTGAGTGAACCTCAGACAAGCCTCACTGACCCCCTTTTGACCTCAGTCAAGCTCACCCCCAAGACCCATGATAACCCTGTGTATCCCTGATAGAGCAGGCAGAGGCGGTGTTACCCCACAGGCTGGTCAAACAGCCTGTCCCACTCACGCCGGTTCAGGTTAACCCCACGAACAAGGAAGTAAGTGTGTAAGAGAGTCTTCCTCCTTCTCATGTGCTGGGCCTCCTGGAAATGAATCCTGTGACACTATAGCCTGTGGGTTGTGACATGCACGGTCACTGTAGACAGTGTCCCAGACCTCTGAGATTTCTGGGATGGCGACAGTTCTAGCTTCATCCTGAGACCCCCATCTCTCCTGAAACTGCAAAACTGAGTCAGTAAAGCTAGGTGGGGGAGGAATAAGGGGGTGGTGATTCTGTTTCTTCAGACATCATTCTTCGTGAGCAGAAGAGAGTCCTGTTCCTTAGTGATGCTGCCAGAACACCTGTCTTCCTATCCCCCTAGATTCTGCTCCCGAGACAAAGCATCACCTACCCACCCACACACTTTACCAACCACTTTCAGCCAAGAGAATCCATCAGAATATCACCTCGAGGTGGATAGAGGAGAGAGCAGACTGTACTGAACACATCCCAGCTGGGCCTATTGGAGGCCTGGCAAAGCTGAGCTTCTCAGGGCTGGTCTGGCCTTGCTGTCTAGATTCCAGACCCCACCGCTGTGCTTCTTGCCCACTCCTATTGGTAAGAGCACGTGCTTTGGAGCAGACTCACTGGGATTTGAATCCCTGGTCTGCCAATTATTAACTGTTATCCCTGAGCAAATTGTTTAACTCTCTGAACCTCAGTGTGTTCATTTATAAAATAGGGATGATAGTAGCATCTGTTTCAAAGACCATCATGAGTATTAAATGAGTTGATACGTGAAAAACACTTAACCCAGTTATCTGGCCAATAGTGAGCATTCAGTAAATAGTAGCTGTTATTGTCATAATCAGTGTCATTATCGTCATCCAGGTAGAAACACAGGAATCTTCTCCTACTAATCACTCCATTACCCGTGCTAATCCTGTCCCTCAGAGGACATGCTCTTGGGCAGCTGCATGTTCTCTGCTGACCAAGGTCAGAAGTGATAGAGTAAGGAATGGAGCCTGGGACCACCCGGGGAGTGGGGGCTTCTGAGAGCTGAGGCAACAGGCAGGGAGGGCCATGCCTGGGGAAGGCTCCAGCCAGCCTGGCAGGAGGCTCCTGAAGCTTAGCAGCCAGCCGTCTCCTGGCCTGCCCAGACCCCGAGAGGGCAGCTGAGCAAGGTCATGTCATGTGAATTCCCATAATGGGGCTTAGCAGCCTCCACACCACCAGGCTGTAGTCTTAAAAAGAAATCAGGGCAAGGTCTGCTGAGCTACGGCATCTGCTCCCTGCAGCCATCTGGGGGGCAGGGGAGCTTCTATGCCTAAATCCCAGATCTTGGCCAAAATTGATTCCTATCAGATCATTAGCAGGAATTAGATTTAAATTGAGTGGTTTAACTTTCTCTGTTGTTTTCCCCTTTGGTGATTTTAAAATGAAAATAGGTTCAAAGCTTCACTTGGTGAGTGTGTGTATGAGCATGGAAGTGTATGTGTATGTGACTTCTGGTGTGGACCTGTGACTCTCCAAGAGGAAAGAGCCTGGAGTGCAGAAGGGAGCAGTTGGTAGGGGGAGGTGAGGTGCGGCTTCTCTCTATTCCCTCTCTGCCTGAATTGAGGGAAGTGTACACCTTGGGGCCCTTTGCAAGGAAGACCCAAAAAAGCATGGAATTGGAAGTGCTGGAAGGACAGGAGGGTGGGTCTGGTAAGTGCCATGGGCTTACAGTCTCCTCTCTCCTCTGGCCTGCTCCACCACCCGAAGGAGGAGGACGTGGTGATTGAAGACTTTGAGGAAGATTCAGAAGCCGAAGGCAGTGGGGGTGAAGATGACATCAGGGAACTTCGGGCCAAGAAGCTGGCTCTGGCCAGGAAGATAGCTGAGCAGCAGCGTCGCCAAGAAAAGATCCAGGTGGGGCCTGTCTGGGGAGGGTGGTTTCCATCAGGGTGGTGGCTGTCAAGGGCATGACGGGGGTGTGAGTCACGAGTAGGGGTGAGCGGGACCCTCTCAGGAAGAGACTGTCTTGCAGTGTCCTTTACTGGTCCTACCCGTTGTCTTTGTCCATCACCAAATTCTGACAGCACTTACGGTGCCTGGAGTTTCCCCTCCTCGTGGACTGCAAGGCGGAAGCAGGTTCTTCTCAGAGAATACGATGATCGGTGCATATACACCCACATATACACGACTTTCCACACAATTACAGGGCTTCAGAGTGCCCCTAAACCTTATCCAGATGCTCCTGGAGCGGTCACAGATGCTCTCTAGAGCATACCTCTTACCAGGGAAGAGAATGTCATTGCCGCATGTCTTACCAGACAAGAGAATGTCTGCTTGTCTGGATTCCCAGTGTAATGGCCGAGCCTGTCTGGACAGGACACTCTGGACCGTCCCAGAGAGAAAGTGCTTCCTCTCCGTACCAGGGTCCTCCACCATCAGCTCTCTGTGGACCCATACCTGCCCTTGCAGCAAGTTTTTCTTTATGGCTCTCCCAGGTCTGTCCTTTTGCACTAGAAGCTCACTTCCTCTTATCTGGGGCTTGGGGCAGACAGGGAAGAGCCCATCATGGTCCTCCCTTTAAAGACTGTAAGCATGGGGAGGCATCAGGACTCTTTAGGAATGTCTTGTTCTCAATCCTCTCTTGAGCCGCCCCTGCCTTTGGCGCGGGGCTTAGTGCATTGTGGTCAGACAGACCTGATCGCATTCTGGGCTCCACCACTTACTGGCTTTGTGATGTTGGGCACTTTAACTTCTCAGAACTTGTCTCCCCATCTGTAAAATGAAAGTGGTAATAGCGCCTACCTCCTAGAATTGCTATGCGGCCTATAGGAGCCAGTGCATGTACAGCACTTAGCACAATGAATGGCACACAGCGTGTGCTCCTTAAATGGTCACTGTGGTCTGATATTTGTCTGAACACTAGTCAGAACTCTCTCCTGGGAAGGGGAATGAATACCAGTTGGGGTCCATTGTTCTTGAGACATTCATGTCCACTTGCCAATTGGAATCGAGTGTGTGATACCTCTCCCGGGTCTTTGTCATGGTGTGGCTGCCTCCTCAGCCCTTCTGGGGCCTGTATGGAACTGTCTGTTGTGGACTGCAAAGCAACTTCATCCTCAAGCTGTCTTTCTTCCTGTCCTGTGGTTCTTTTCTTCCTCATCGTCAGTCTCCCAAAGGTTCTGTCTGTACTCACCACCTCCATGTCTTGACCCTCAACCCAGCAGTTATGGAAACTGTTCTGTCAGAAGTCACCAAGTGCCTGTCTTTATCAGGTCTCAGTCCCCATCGTAGTTAGCATCCCTATAGCACTGGGCTCTCCACCCGCAGTTAAGCACAAGTGAGCCCTCGTTTTCTCCCTCTCCGTTGGCCACACCACCCTCCTAGGCTTCCTCACCACCATTCTCTTCTTGGTCCCCTCCTTCCTTTCTGTTACTTCTGTCTCAGTGTGCAGAGTTGGCACTCAGCAAGTATTTGTTCAGTGACTTAATAGACAGTAGCAACTAGAGAATCCTCTTAAAGTTCCTCGCTGACTTTTAACCCCATATGTCTGATTTCTTATCAAACCCTGTCTGTTCACTTATTCCCTTCTCACTTATCTGCTCCCATTGCCACAACTGCTGTTCTGGTCCACATATTGACTCAGATTTTAGCAGTCAAGGTCCATGCATTGCACAACTCCAGGGGGTGCTGTTCACTTGATAGCCTGTGAAGGGCAGGTCCTGGAGTCACGTGATACCAGGACCCTGTCACCTCAGCACCTCCAGTACACCTCACGTGCTTTTATCATCCTCTTCCCAGAAGAGCCACTTCCCTGCTCAGAAATCGTTGGGGCCTTTGCTTCGGCAATAAAGTTTAATTCCTTATTATAGCATCGGAGGTTTTATCATCTGTTTCCAGTCTTTCCAGCCTATCTCCTGTCCCCCATGAGCCTTAGTAGCTATATGACATTGGGCAAATTACTTAACTCCTCTAAAACTGTTTCCTCATCTGTAAAATGAAAGTGGTAACAGCACCTACCTCAGAACGTGTGTGTAACGTGCCTGTCCAGACACTAAGGCCCTTCTACCTGAACAACAACACTAACCGTCCTCTCCTCTCACTGTCCCCTGACATGCTCTACCCTTTCCTACTCTTGGGTCTCGGTTCATGCTGTTCCCTCAGACCAAGATACCCTTTATCTGCTCCACATTTCCTGTTACCTGTTGAAACTCTATTCTTCCTTCAATCCTTGGATGAAACTTCATCTCCCCAGTGAAGCCTTCCCTGATACCCCGCAGGAGGAATTCATCTCTCTTTGCTCAGTGTTCCTGTGGCACTGATTTATACTTCGTTTGTGATACTTCTATCATGTCTCATATTACAGTTATTTCTGGACTTGTTCCCCGCCCACCCCACCGGTCCTGTGAACCCCTTAGAAGCAAGTACCCTGTCTTCAGCTCAGTTTAATAAGTGGTGATGAGCATCTGTGAGGCTGGTGGTCAGGGGACACAGGAGTGAACCAAAGAAGTCCCACACCAGAACGTACAGGGTGTACAGTGAATGGAGAAGCCAGCGATTGGAGGTGTGAGTGTGCATGGTTGCCGTGGGGAAGTATAGGATGCCGTGGGAGCGCGTGCCATGGGGGCATGGCCTTGTGCAGAGCGCCGTGCTCAACCTGGCCTCTCCAGCAGCAAGCAGTGCTGCCTCCTTACAAACAGGAGGTCTTGTATGAGACTTGATGTCTGGTGCCTGTGGCCGCTCGTGCTCGAGAAGCTTGTTGTCCCTGTCACCTCCTTCAGAGCATGCTGCTCAGTCCTGGGCACCAAAGGCCTGCTGTGGGCCAGCTGGGGCTTGAGGTTGCTGTGGCCCCTTTAAGAACAGGCCCCACATGTACCACTGCTGGCGGCCCTGCCTCCTGTCAGCCTTCTTCCTCCAGCCTCACAGCCACAGGAGGATTTCTCAGCAGAGGAAAAATTCCCCCCTTCCTTCCCCCCCTCCCTTTTAATGCCCGGGGCCCTTCACTTCCATAATTCTTCATTTTCCAGCCTTGAACGTAAGCCAGACACATCTGTCTGGCCATATGCGTGAACCCTGGAGTCTGTGCCGAGGTGGCTGTAAAACAGGGCCGGTGAAGGCCCTTCTGGGAGAGCACACACATGTGTGTGCCCTCGGGCCCTTGGCTCCCTGCCCAGAACCACGGGGCTGCAGCACTCCAAACCCATGTTAACCTTTTCTTATTTTTCCTCTTTTTGTTTAATTTAAGGGGGGAAAATCCCAAGGAAAAGGTATAAATTGTCCTGGGAGTGGGGGAGAGGCTCCTAGCTGGAGAGGCCATTATTGTTGGCAGGTACCTGGGTCACACTAATACAATAAGGAAGAGAGGAGCATCGGGTGAATTGAGATTGGAGAGATGGGCTGTAAATTACAGTGCTCTGAACTCCATCAGTCTCCAGGGGTGTTAACCGAGAGGTGTAAGGCAAGTCCCCAGCTCCCGGCGCCTTTTACAGATGCAGCAAAACAGGAACCACACATGTTTGGGGAAGGGGATATGAAGATGGAGTTGAAAAAAATCCTCCTGGCCCCCATGATGACTATAAAGTCCAACTGAGATCTGGGGCTGTGGCCACACCCCCACTTCCCTTCTCCCCTAGACTCTTGGGCCCAAGCTCATCTGTGGGGTGGGGGAGGCGAGACCTGGCCTCCCTCTGCAGCCTGTCCCTCCCTGCTTCCGGCGTTGCACAGAGGCTGGTGAGTGGGGCCGAATGGAGGTCAGAATCGGGGTGTAGGCAGCTCTCAGGGCCTGTGCAGCTGGAGCCACTGCACCCAGGCAAGTCCCTGAATACTGGGGGGCCAAGTCCGCCCACCTGGGGCTTTGAGGCCGCACTCTCTGGCTCAGCCCAGGCTTTGCCTGTTGCCTGAGAACCTCTTCGTATTAGGTCAGTTCTGCCCACCTCAGTGCTTTCTGACCGAGTCCTTTTCATTCCCACTGCCATTCTTGGGGGCTGTACAGAGACCAGAGCGCAGGGTACATGGTTTGTCTGGGAAATCGGTCAGAGGTGTCTCAGTCCTAATCATACCCCTCGGGCAAAGCAGTCACTGAAAATCCGCCTCTAGGCATGAGGCGTGGCTTCTTGGCACCTCATCCTGGCCCTGTGAATCCCCCGCCTCCTCTCTGCCTCCATGAGGCTTTTCTGTGATTTGTGCTGCTGTCGGGCGGGGTCGGGTTTCCTGAGCAGTTGCAAACATCCCACCTGAAACATAACAGGCTCTTCCTCTGGCCACAGCTATTGTTTCCCTAGGCATTATGGCCACAGTCTTGCTCTGTAGCCAGCAATGACATGTGTTCTGAAAATAGCTTGGCTCCCCTGTCCCCTTCCCGCCCACCCACCCTCCTGAAGATGCAGTCACTCCTTTGTGGTGGCCCCAGGAATTTCACTCTAAATATAGCTGCAGCCCATTCACACTGCCACCCAGCTGGGGGAGGGTGGTGCTGTGGAACAATGGGGCACACACAGAGCCCCCCACACCTGTATGGAAGCTAGCGGAAGGCAGACACTCAGCCCTGGCTCCTAGTTGTCGGAGGCAGGGTGGGAGCCAGTGCGCTACCAGGCCAGGGGCACGTTCACGCAGGGGCAGGAAAGCACATCAGCCTGCAGAGCTGGGCAGCCGCCCACCCTGCTCAAGCAGTTCCAGAGCCCATTCCGGCTTTGCCGCAGACTGTGGTGCTAGGCTCCAGTTTGCTCCAGCAGCATCCACAAGGTCCTGTCCTCCTACGGAATGGTCAGGCTGTTGGCTGGATCACCCTTAGGCTAGCACAGGTGTCAACTAGGCCTGCCACTCCCGCTCCATCAGGAAAGGGCACACTCCTTCAGCATTCTCACAACAAGAGTGAGCAGATAAAATTCAATCAGATTATCTTTAAAATGCCTTCCAACTCTGAGATTCTGTGATTGAGCTCATCGAGCTCCTGTATCAAACCCTGTGCTAGGTATTATCAAAGAAACTACAGGAAAAGAAGGCCATTCTCCTTGAGCTCCTCACAGTCCAGTTTGAAAATAAAATCAGTCCTCATAAAATGATAAGAAGTAGCAAGCAAGTTATCCTAATTGTAACTTTGAAAAAGAAAGCAAGGATACATTAAGTTCTGTGGTACTGGCTGGGCATCCAGAGGAGGGATCCTAAGCAGAAACTTTCCCATGAGCGCCCACACTGCTAAACTCAGAGGTCGACTGTGCCGTTCCCAAGGGCGGCAGACGGTGCTGCCTGCTTTCTATAGCAAATGCAGCATCTGTCCCTTTGGTTTCTGTGGCTCACGAAGGAACTGCCTGTCTGCACTTTTGGTGGTTATCTCACCAACTCTTCCTATTTTTTTATTTCATTTCCATTTTTCCATTTTTCATTTAAAAAAAAAAAAAAGCTGCCTATGTCATTAAAGAAAAAAAGAAACCATAAGTATCATGAGTCTTATCATAGAAATCAATAGTCCTCTCTGTCACCCCTCCCTATCTCCTGCTCTGCCCCCAAGTGGCTTCCCCAGAAGTTCCCCCTCCTGGATCTATAGGTGACTCATGGAGCTGGGCAGGAGGAAAGGAAAGCGACCCCTGTGGAGTTACTGATGCATGGATCAGGCGTTTTCCTAGATACTTTCCCATACAGAGTGAGCCCAGAAGTTTGCTGTGGTACAGAACTTCTCATTTCTGGTGAAGACATGGCTGTGGCCAGAGAGGCCCAGGGATAAATGACTCCATCACCCAGGAGACAGGAGGAAGCAGCCCCACTCCCTGTGGAGCCCTAAGCAGAAGGAAGACCTAAGAAGGCCTTCTCTTGATGTGACTCTGCCTCGTGACGTGGGTTCTTCAAGTTCCACAGCTCCTGTGTGACCTAATTAATTGTGTTACCTTTTATTTGTAATTCTCAGTGTCTCAATTTTTAGTGGGTCAGCATCCCCACATCATCCCCACTGTCTAGAAGGAACTTAACCTGTGAACGAGCCCTTCTCCCAAGCCTGTCAGCTTCCTCATTAGATGTTACTGTGGATTATCTCCTTCCCAGTTTCCCACCAGCTTGCTCAAGGATGCTCTCATACTTCAGAGAAAATGGGTTACTTAGCACCTTCCCGAAACAGAATTGAGTTCTTTTTTCCTTCCATGCTTGATGACAACTTGGTTCTTATTCCCACTGATCTGATTCAAAGTGTCCATACTTTCCTTGGGTTCTCAGTTCATTCTCCAAGGACCACTGTGGCCCAATCTTAGCTGCAGCAAGGAGGGTTCCTGTGGAACTCTCCTTCCGGGTCAGCACACTTGACTCCAGGCCAGGGCTAGTCTGTCTGAATCACAGCATTCCAGTGGAGCCCCCTCACCCCCACCAGAGGCTTCTGCAGCTTTTTACTCATACAAACAAAAATAAATCTCACTACCGGCCTCTGAACTCCGCAGCAGCTTGCTTCCCCCCATCTCCCCAAGCGTCCCATGGCTGTGAGTGGGGACTTGGCACTCTCCCCACCGACATCACTTTTTCACTCCCTGCGCATCCTGTGTCCTTCTCTCACCGTGCGACCCAGAGATCGGAATGGGACGTGACGGCCGGCACAGGCGCTGTGCACAGCTGCCAGGAATCTGACGGGTAAAATCTGGAAAAGTTGGGAGGGCAAATGTTAAACGCGCGCGCGCACACACACACACACACACACACACACAGCGCCACTCAGAGAGGGCCTGGAAACACAGACACCCACAGAAGAGGGCCTGCGGACTCCCAATCCCTCCTTGGTCTGCCATTCTTTTGAAGGGGACTGGGCCAGTCTCATGACCCAGGTATGACACCCCCCCCCAGGCCCACGGGTACCCCAGGAGAAGGGGGAGCAGCTTCATGTAACCTCCTGAGACTCGTGAGGGCATGTGGGGAACAGGAAGCAGTTGTGTGGTGACTCACTAGGCAGAGCCAGGTTAAGGGAAGTTGTCTGCGGGCGTCCCTGGGACCGGATGATGGCAGCACAGCTCCAACCACCCTCATAGAGCTTGACCCCACCCCACCCCTGGGGAACCAGCGAGGTTGCCACCTCCCTAAGAGGCCATGGCCTTTTGTTCACCTTTCTGGCCCTGAGCCAGAGCTCAGAGAAGTCCGAGGGTTAGAGCTGCCCTGTACCCTGCTCCTGGGCACTTCTGCCCGCCCTGCCCACAGAACACACAGGCGGGCTGTCAGCCCCCAGCCTCCCTTGGCCACCTGGCTTACAGGCCAGCTCTCTCAAGGTGGGATGGTACAAGGTCCGAGGAGCTCATTCTTGTTCGTGCAGCCCATTGCTCTTCAGAGTCAAACCAGAGCTGGGCTGTCATTTCTGGAGGCAGGAAAACGAAGATGTGTAGAGTCGCAGTGGGGTGGCGGCAAAGACCTCACGCTTGCATAGGACCGTGAGCCCCTGCCTTCTTGCAGCCTGTGTCCCTGTCTGTCCTGTCCCTTCTCACCCAGAGAGAGAAAGATTTGGGTGCCTGCAATACCAAGAAAAATGTTCCTGGCTGGATAGAGAACAGCAAGATGTGGGGGAATGAGCAAGAGGAATGCTGCTGCTCCCCTGTGAGGAGAAAGAGTAGAGTCCCTGTCCTTACAGAATGCCCGAGCTGCTGAACAATGTTATAGGTCAATTATATCTTATGAAAAAATAAATTTTTTTTTAAATGCCCCAAGCTGAGTTTACTGGAATGTGTGTCATCCTGTAGTTGGCAGCCTCATGGGGAGGGACTGTGACCCAGTCCCCTGGGAAGATGGCCAGCAGCAGGGGTACTTTCCCCTGATGAGGTGAGAGCAGTAGGAAGACTTCAGCAGAATGGGCCTCTCAGCCACATTTCTCATGCCTGCCAGTGGCCTGTGCCTTCCACCAGCTGTGGTGGCAGTGGCAGCAACGACTTAGTCATAGGAAGAGGTCCCCAGTAGGTCACAGAGAAGCCACCCCCAGCATTCAGAGGCATGCCCTTTCAGTTTTACTGTCGTTGCCAGTGAAACCTGAGCACCTCCCTCACTGACTGTTAGTGGCCAGGCCCGGCACTGTGGGACCCGTCTCAGTTGGCACGCACATCTCCTCCCCTGCCCTGAGCCTGTGTCTCTGTCCTTGCAAGTTGGTGTGTGGCAGAAGATTGGGGGGGTGGGGGGGTGACAGGACTGGTCCCCACCAAGTTTGTGCTGGTGTCCTCCTCCTCTGTACACAGGGGGCACACTGGGCAGATGCCAGCAAATCATTCTGCTGCTTGGCCATGGTCCCCACAAGAGGAAGGAGCACAACAGTGACCATGTTCTATAGTGACAGACATATCCAGAGCCTATCTCAGAGGGCCCCATGCCACTCAGGGCTCTGTCAGACTTGAGAAAGTCGGGCTTTCACAGATGTGCATGGAGCTTCCCTGGAGGAGGCGAACATCCAACAGACAGACAAGGCTTCAGCCACGTGCTTTTCGAGGTGTGGTGCACCCCGCTCACTGGTGCTGCGTGACGTGGTTTCTCAGGGACGCACAGGAGACGCTTCGGCTTTTTATTATGGAAGGACAGCTTGCACTGGTAAACTTGATACCATGCTTATCATTGCTTAAGAAGTGGCTAAGCCAAAAAAAGTGAGTTGGCTTAAAGTCCATTTAATGAAAAACTTCAAGTAAATGATGGTATAGGTTGTGCAGAACTGCAGCAAAGGAGCACAAGTAGAACATGAAGGCTCACGTTAGGAAACAGAGTGTTAGGAAACACTCTGCTGGTGGGTGGGGGTGGCTGTTCTCATCAGTCTTTGCAAGCATGTAAGTTGGGTCCAAATCCATCACGCTGTATGGACTCCTGCTGCTGCGGGTGTTAATAATTTGTTGTCGGCATCACTGTTTTTGTATAGCCTTTGAGTGTAACCTCTTTTTTTTCTCCTAACTACACAGTGGAGTAAACTGAAATAGCAAATGATACATGTATAAAGTGTTTGCACTGAGCCGTACCTGTCTGTGCTGTCTAGATAATGTGTGCAAAACCACTTTCATATCCAAGGAAACTGACTCTCCCTTATTGACTTTTAGCCCAGGGTCTTACTTTCAGAAACCTGTTTTTTTTAAATACCATCAGAGTCCTTTCTGTCCTAGGCAGCGTTTTAGTCACACCCCATTCCTCAGGCCACTTAGTCCGTGTTGATTTTTATTGCAGTACTTTGCCCAGCCCTTGGGCCGGTCCCTCAGGCCTGACAGGGGCTGGCTGTCCCTCTGGAGGGGGAAGAGTTTCAGGGGGCAGGATGCTGACACACTGTGAAGTCAGGGCCCTGGCTCAGCCCCCCGCTTGCCTACTCACTCTGGCTCACTCACCGTTCTGTGTCCCTGTAGGCTGTCCTGGAGGACCAGAGTCAGATGAGGCAGATGGAGCTCGAGATCAGACCCTTGTTCCTTGTACCAGACACCAACGGCTTCATTGACCACCTGGCCAGTCTGGCACAGCTGCTGGAGAGCAGGAAGTACATCCTGGTGGTGCCCCTCATCGGTGAGTCAGGCCAGAGCACCCCTGCACGTGTGCTGCAGCCCCCTCTCCACACATGCCCCATGGCCCTGGGGCCAGGCAGCCAGAGAGCTCCGCTATGTGTGTATGACAGGATTTGCAGGGAAGTAGGGTATGCGTGGGGCAAGGAAAATTGTTTAATAATCAGAGCAGTTCGAATTATTATGGCTGATCCATGGCTTAAACTGCTTGAGCAAATGGACTCCTGTGTCCCAGCAACCAGAGGCTGCATGAGCCCAGCCCTTGTTTTTATCCTTATAAAGCTTGCAGTAAAACAGCAAAGCTGGTTCCCGTTATTGGTAAACACTCAGCCCTGGCAGATAACGGCAGTGCTGCTGGGTGGTCTGGCAGGGAGGCTGGGAGGATTTTGAAGTGGTTAGATGCCTTTGGTCTGATTGTCTTGTAGCTTTTCATGATCATTCTGTTGGTTCGAGGTAGCATTCTTCTGGCCAGTGTCACCCTAAGGCCAGGCTGACGGAAACCCTCCAGAGCAAACCCTTGGCTCATGCCTGTGGATTCCTGCCACTTGGGCCCTTACCACTGTCTGGTCACTGATGCTGGTGCAGGGTCAGCATCTCAGGACCCAGCTAGCTTTCTTCCACCCTCAGGCCAGAAGAGCCCAGCTGGGCTGTCTCCAAGGGACTGTCTAGGCACTGTCTTAGTTCTTGGAGCTCTGTGGTGGGTCAGCCTGAGGATGGGCTTTGGGCTCTAGGCTCCTAATATAATTGATACAGCTAATAAAGCTGATGGCTATCCTGTGGAGGGAAAGGGTCTAGGAGGTGATTGGCTTTTCAGTGTCCCCTTCTCAGCAGCCACTTGGAGCAAGTTTGGGATCCTTGTCCTCTGGAAAAGCTGCCAGACTGGCAGTCCGCCTGCCACGCCACCTCTGACATCCATGCCAAGATGTTCCATTGGGCCTCCCCTCCTAGTCCCAAGTGTCTTAGTGCCAGATGAGGGTGGAAACAAAGGGCAGGAAACATCCGCCCCTGCAGAGGCTATAGAACCCTGGGGGGTTGTGGGAAACACGTTAGCACCACCTGAGAATGTTGGCACTGAAGCAGCCCTCGTCCCGCCTCCACCCTCCCTGTCTTCCTTCCCCCTCCCCATGTGGCCTGGCCAGAACCTCTTAAACCCAGGCCTTTAGACCTAAGGGGAGGCTTTCTGTTCTTCAGAAGTAGAGCAGCAAGACCGACAAGTTGTTCCAGCTTCCCCTCTTCCCTCACTGCGTCCTGGGGTGGGATAGCTATTAGGGTAGTATGTCTCTGTGCTTTCCTACCCCGGGAGATTTTGAGGGGAAAGAGAGTGAGTGGTCACTTTTGCTAATGGTCAGGAAATGGTATAACTGAGAGAGGTTGCTGACATCTGAGGAGCTCCCTAGGACTTGGAAAGAGCTTCAGACACCATCCCAGGCTAGCACGGTTCTTGGTCCCCAGCACTGATTGTGCCCCTACTGTGTGCCTGGTCTCCTTATTCCCGGGGGATCCAGGGAAAGGCAGAGCTGCAAGCCCTTGGCCTCGAGGAGCTTGTGGTTCAGTAGGGAAAGGCAGATATGGTGGGAGGGAGCAAATACATGTGCAAACCCCCAGGAAAGGACACAGGTAGAATAAATAGATGCGCCCTGTGGGCGCTGGGAATTGACAGCTCTGCCACAGAAGTACAGGCCGGCCTGTTTACACCTTCTTCAGTGGGGCAGGGCCCTCGACTCTCAGGGGCTGCACAGGCAATTCCTGTTCAGTGAGGCTTCCTCGGTGCATTCCCACTCTGTGTCCAGAGCACAAAGGGTTAAGCCGACAGCCTTCTTCCCTGCTTGTTTCTTGTGCTCTTTAACCTGCTCCTGCTCCTTAGGCCTGACCCTAGCATTGAGAAGCCCCGCCTGGTGCAGAAGCACAAACAAGCTTCTCCTTTGAAGCCTGTTTAGTTTGGAAGCAGGAAAGGAGATTTTGGGATGGAATACCAGTTTTTCATGTTTGATGTTCTGTTTGTTGTACCATACACGCATCCACCACTACTTCCCAGCCTCGACCATACATTGTGTGGACATGCAGCAGCCTTAGGTTGCTGAAAGCATGGGGTGTGTGTGTGTGTGTGTGTGTGTGTGTGTGTGTATCCCCACATGGGCCCTTTCCAGAAAGTGTCTCTGAATACCCAGACAGTGAGTGCCAGGCTCACCATGGAACAGCACGCTCATGCCGACTCCCCGAGCCATGAATCATTGCACTGAGGAGAGGCCTCAGACCCCAAACTCTCCCGGAGCCCCCAAGGAGTGCATATTTCCCACTTGACCTCAGGCTTTTGGCTGGAATTTTGGAAAGAATCTTCACCAGAAAATGAAGCCGTGTCCCAGACACATAGGCAGGCAGACACACACACACATACATACTCACAAACACGTGCAGTATCAGAGGAGTAGATGTGCCAAGGGCATGGTTTGAAGGATACCAGGGTCCTTGCAAGTAAGGCTGTGACTGTTGCTTCCCACTTGGTGACCTCCCTGCACTCTACTAGGGGGTGGGCCATAGAACTTTGCCTCTTATGAACTGCTGTGGTTGGGGGTCCAGATGGATGAGGGGGAGTGCCTCTTGTCCTTTAGCAGCTACCCTTGCCTCTCCTTGAGATACCCTTTCACTTTAATCCTGTAACTGAGGAATGTGATAGTAGAGGGGCCAGGTTTCTTCCTTAGAATACAGCAGCTCCAGAAAATCCCTGTAGGTTCCTTCTAGGAGGAGGGTGGGGCCCAGGGGAAGTGGCAGAAAGATAGAGCTCTGTGGAAAGTCTGGAACACTTCTTGCCCCCCCAGATTCCCCTAGTGTCATTGGAAGACTCCTGTGGGGCAAGATTGAGTCTGTGGTCTGGGACGGGGCTGGCTGGGAAAGTGAGCCTAGGGTGAAGGCAGACATGATTGCTGATCGCTGAGGCTGATACCTTGTGGGACTGTGTCTCATCAGTGATCAATGAACTGGACGGCCTGGCCAAGGGGCAGGAGACAGACCACCGGGCTGGGGGCTATGCCCGTGTGGTGCAGGAAAAGGCCCGGAAGTCCATCGAGTTCCTCGAGCGGCGATTTGAGAGTCGGGACTCTTGCCTACGGGCCCTGACCAGCCGTGGCAATGAACTTGAATCCATCGCCTTCCGCAGTGAAGACATCACTGGCCAACTGGTAAGACCTGCGGCAGAAAGGGAGAGCCCATAGCCAGCCTCAGAACAGGGTCTCCTGCAGCCCGGGCAGCCCAGGCAGCTGAGGGGGCAGCCACCAACCAGGCCCAGGAGGGGCAGTTCTAGATCACTCTTGGCGAGTTGGACCCCACCAAACAGGACCAGAAGATGTATGGGTGGGACTCTGGGATGTGATCCTCCCCAGGACCCCAGAGGCAGAAGTATAGCTGTGCCTCCTCCGAATGGCGCCCCCTCCTGCCCAGTGGCACTTCTCACACTTTCTTCCTCCAGGGTAACAATGATGACCTGATCCTCTCCTGTTGCCTCCACTACTGCAAAGACAAGGCTAAGGACTTCATGCCCACCAACAAAGGTACAGCTTCGCCTCTGCCTCAGGGTCATCTGTCCTCCCCACCCCCCGCCCTACCATCCTCACCCCTAGGGAAGGGTTCCTTCACCAACTCTGGCCTGGGGAGTTTGATACAAGCCTGAGGCCAGCCTTCTGGAAATCCCACCTCGCTGTCACAGCTCCCCCATTCCCAGGTGGACCCTGGGCCAACTAGGGGTGGACCTAGCCCTGGAAGGCAGACTCTAGGCAGTGAGCTTTCCCGCTCGGCATGCATCCGTTTCCTTTCTTGGGTCCTCAGTGAGTCTTCTGACAGCAAGAATGTCTTTATGATTCAGTGTAGCTTATTCTGGCCATGGTCTCCTGAACCTAGCCCTCTGCAGCTCTGAGAGGACAGTCCCCACTGGTCCCTAGGGCCCACCTCCCTTTTCTTGGCCACGCACACCCTCTCAGTTCATCCCTGAATGTTTACCCTCTGTCAGGCCGGTAGTGGAGGTACTTCCCCAGCGAGTAGTGGGCCTTTTCTTCCTGTCTCTGTGTCAAGTGCTGCGGCACTTTGGGGGCAGTTGACAGTTTGAGGACTGAGCCCTCAGCCCAATTTTCAAGGCCTTTTTGGCAGCCCGTAGTCTTATCTTTGAGCCAAAAGCCCACCCTGGGACTCTTCCAGGCACTTCAGCACCTCATCCTCAATCCAGAACACTTCCCTGCACAGCCCCTCAGAGTCAGCACGGCTCAGGTGTTTTCTGCTCCTGGCTCCCGGGAGTCTGACATTTCTGCCTAGGGTGTCCCTGCTCTGTGTCGTCTACAGACTTCGGCATTCTTACCGCTTGGTTTCTGTCTATGTGTAGGTGCCTGCATCTTGTCTTTTTCTTTTGGTGGTGGTTGCCCAGCTCTCTTCCCCGCTCAGTCCTAGCCCTGGCTTCCAAGCTGGTAGGGAGATTGTCTTCTCTCCCGCTGCTCCTACCACCCGTGTCACTGAAGCCCCTCACTCCTGCCTGAGTCTCTGCACCAGGGGCTGAGAATGAGCCCATGAGGGCTGTTTTTCAGAGGGGTCCTGCCACGTGGCTTGCTCATTCTGCCCCTCAGGGCCAGACCTGGAGCAATGAAGTGGTAGAAAGGAGTCCTGGCTGAGCCAAACGGAGGACCCTGGGCTCTGCCCCAGGCAGCTTCCTAGAGAGGCACCTTCTGAGGGAGAGGTAGACGGCATCGCAGAAGGCCTTGTTGGGAAGTACGGTTCAGATACTGCCGCGGCCCCACCCAGCCTCAGAACTGTTCTTTCTTAGCAGAGACACATTTTGGCTTTGACCTTACTAGTCTCTCCACCCCCCACTTCACCCCAAACAGCCTGCAGGAACCCATTGCCATCCTGGGGACCGCCCCTATCACAATTACATCAGCAACGGCTAGTGTAATCAAACCCCATTTGTCAGGGTGAATTCTTAGCAGATTAACTTGTCAGATTCACAGAGAAACCGTCACTAAATGTTTATGTGTAAACGATGTTGAATTTTAAAATCATGTGGATTATGGCGGATGGGGCCTGACAAGATGACAGTCTCTGGTTTCTAACAAAGTGAAGTTACCAGTGTCAAAACAGAGGATGTTTATTGTTAAAAATGTCTGAAAGTATCCACAGAAACCCCTGCAGACCCCTGCCAGCAATGCCGGGCCTTAGTTGACTATCCTGAGGCCTGGGACTCTCTTGGTCTGAGCCCCAGGACAGGAGCAGTGGGGCTGCCTCGAGCAGCCAGCTGGGAACCCCAGAAAGCACAGCCCGGTACCACCCACGCCTGAGGGGCCAGGCCCAGGCAGTGGAGCCGTCTGAGAGCATCTTCTCTGCTTATGTGGCCTTCGTCTCTCCGTCTGCCCACTGCAGCCCTCACCTCCCACCCATTCTCCTTCCGCTCTTCCCCTTCTCCCACCAGCGTCAGCCTCAGGAGTCTCTCCCTCCCTTTTCCCCCAGAACTCCTCCCAGGCTGACAGCCAGTTCTCAGCCTCCCTGCCTGGAGCTGGCAAGCCTGAAACTGCTCAGGTCCAGTCCTGGACATTTGCAATTGCCCAGCCCCGCCAGCCCCCCCGCAGTCAGTAAGCCCCGCAGGACATTTCCTGTGCCTCACTGTCTGCCGGACCTCCGGACCTCCGTCAGGAAATGCCCAGCCTGGGACTGAGGGGTGGGCCTGCCCCTGAGCGGCCTGACCAGGGGTGGGGATGTCACTTCTGTGGGTACTTGGCCCTGGTTTAAATTCTCCCCAGTACATTAAAAGGTGTGGGAATTCGAGGAGAGAGGTAGTGTGACATCTTGCTAAGAGGTCATCTAAAAAGAACAAAGGCTGCTTGTGCCGTTACAGAAAGAGCTTTAAAATATATAAAATTTGAATAAAGTAAATATGGCTAGTATGATTGTAATGTTGTTGGGAAAAAAGCTTATGTAACAAGTATATATACTTGCACGTGTGCATTAAAAAATCTGGAAGCACGCATAGATCTAGCCCTGGGGAGCAAGACGGAGACACATGAAGGGAGAGTGGCTTGGACTTTTCCTTTCCTTTGTCCTCTTCTGTATTGTTAGAGGTTCTCACCATTTACATCGATTACTTTCATGTAATAGAGGAAATCATTTGGCTCTCACTCAGGGCCACCTTGGCACGGCTCTGCCAGGGACCCTTGCCCTCCTCTCCTCAGAGCTCCCTTGAACTAACCCCTCTCCTCACATCTGGGAGCCTGGATTCACTTTGGATTCCATCTTGAGCTTTCTACCTCTTAATACCTAAAGTATTGACCTCCTAGCCTTGGAGGGAGAGGATGTGCCAGAAGAGAGGAGTAATTGTGAGCCCAGGACCAGCCATGCAGTCCAGGGGAGCAGAAGGAAAGGGGCTTCCTCTGCTCCCCTCAGTTCAGCATCCCGGGAGAGGGGTCTGTTGAGGCCAGTGGCTTGGGCAGATCTCCAGACACGAGGCAGTTCAGTCCCGGGCTGGAGGTGGGGGTCTGAAGCAGAAGGCCAGCCCTGGCCCAGCATGGTCCTCTCTGAGCCAGTAGGGGAGGGGTACCCCGGCTGATTGCATGAGGCAAAGACTTGAAGAAGGGCCAAGGAATGGCTGGCCCTGACCCCTCCCGGGCAACATTCCCCCTCAGAGAGAGGAGAGGCAGCCTGTGCCTCTGCCTCCTGCCCTCAGTGAAGTCTTTCTGCTCTCTCATGCCTACAGAGGAGCCAATCCGGCTGCTGCGGGAGGTGGTGCTGTTGACAGATGACCGCAACCTGCGTGTGAAGGCACTGACAAGGAATGTGCCTGTGCGGGACATCCCAGCCTTCCTCACGTGGGCCCAGGTGGGCTGAGGGGGCCGCACCAGGCCCCCCCCCCCGCCATGGAACCATTCCTGAGAGGCCACCAGGCGCCCAGTGTAGCACCGAAGATGCCCACGTGCCTGAGCCAGCAATCCACCCAGACAATAAACCATCCTCTTCCAACCCACGCCGTGGTCGTGCTGTGGGGGAGCTGCTCCTCACAGAGCCCCTCCTGAGGGTCGGGCGGAAGCTGCTGGGACCCTCCTGGGCTGCCAAGATTTAGCAGGGAGGTGGCTGGCTGCAGTGACAGCAGGTGGGTGAGCCAGATAGGCCGCCCACAGTCTCGGCTTCTCCCTCCCCCTGTCTAGTTCAAGGGCCTGCTGAAGGCCTTCTCAGCCCAGGGACTCAGCCACTTTCTCAGCTGGAGATAGGGCAGGGGGTTGCATTTCCATCAGGTGCAGGTGAGATGATGGGTCCCTTTAATCTTCAGAACCCCTGTGCTGAATGTGTCCCAAGAGGCTTTGGTCATGCCATGAAGAGAGTGCCCAGGGTGTGTCTCTCTGAGGCCTGGATTCCCCAATGGACCCAAGTTGGGTTCTGGACACCGCGTCCCAAACAGCAGCCCTAGGCCCCATCTTTTCTACCCCCCCTACCCCAAACACACATCCATCCTGCTGCTCTTCTTCCTGTCCTTATCATTCTGGGTCCATTACACTTTGCCCCTTGTTCCCCGTTGGATGGTCATGGGTCTAGACGGAAGGGACGTCTGGTCTCAGGCTCATGCTTCCAGGGTGGCCTCTGCCTGCTCCTCTCCCTCATTGGCCTTCCTTTTGCTCTAGTTCCCATTTCACAAAATTTCTTCAGACTCCTCTCGGTTCCCCCCTCCTCTCTCTTCCCTCTCTCCCTCCTAAATCATCTCCTTGGCCTCCTTCCCTTTCTAGATGATCCCTCTTACTTCCCTGATCCCCTAAAATTCTTCACCTCAGGTCCTTGCCATGCAGGTTCCCACTCCAAATCTCCCTCCTCTGTGCCAGGAACCTAATGACGCTTTCCTGCCCTGACCTTCTTTCTCAGGCCCCTGTGCTCTGAGAAGCTTACAGGCTCCTGCGTCCCAGCCTGAGGGTAGGGTGGGCCAGTGCCTGAGAGGGACATTGCCTAGCCTGGAGTGTGCACCATTTCTAGCTTTGCACTAGAAGAATTTGACACAGGGGCCTTTTGGCCTTTGAAGTTTTTGTTGCCTCTTTAACTGGCACCTGTGTCCAAAGCCTCACTGGAGGGGCTTCCTACTGGGAATGGGTTCTCCCAACCCAGGGACAGGGATGAAAGGAACTTGGAGGAAGACAGGACTTTGAGGAGGAGCCAGGAGTCAATTTCGATGGGACCAGAGGGGGAATCCCCCAGAGCTCCCTGTCTGGACTGTACAGCCTCCCCAGAGGATGGGAGCAAAGTTGTACCCTCCCTGAGGCCCAAGATTATACCAGGAAGAGGGGGTGCTATGCAGGAGAGCCACCGGTGGTTTGGGGGTACGAGTCCCCCAAGGGCCTCAGAAGACTGGCTCTTTGGGGTACAGGGTCCCAGCCTCTCCTTTGAGATCCTCTCCCCTGGATGAAGGCCAATGACTGGGTGGGTGGGAGACCCCTCTGTCCTTTCTGTCCCATTTGCAGCACTGGTTTTGTTTCCTTAATAAATTTTTAGTTATGAACGTGCCTGACCTCTTGCCCATCTGTCTCTGGGATTGGGGAGGGAAGACGGTCCAAGCCCCTCTCTGCACCTGTATGAGGGTGCTGTGTCTGGCCCCTCCACCCACCTAGGTCCTTGTGCAGGGCGGAAGAGAGCAGCGGGGTCCAGGGTCCTTGGTTACTGCTTTATTGCTGTTTGGTTCGAGTATAGAAAATGGAAGCGGCTCTGGAAGAGCCTGTGTACAAGGTAGGAAATATACAAACGGGGAGGAGGGAGCTAAAGAGACCACGTTCCAGCCCAGCCCAGCCTGGGCTCGGGGTGGGGGGCCGCCCGGGGCGCATGCAATAAATATGGTCCGGGGCCCCAGGGAAGGGAGGGATGGGGAGGACACCGGCGGGAGTGGGAGACCGGTAGGCCAGGGCTGTCTCAGCCCTCTGACTCCAGAGGGAGGGAAGGGTTGGCCCTGGGGCTAGTGCCACTTGTGCAAAATGAGGAACTTCACATTATCAGTCCCGGGGCGGACGGGAGCGGGGGGCGGGGGGCCCTCCGGCCGGCTCAGTCCCCTCCCCGCTCCCCAGCTCTGCCCGACGCTCCGACCCCAGCGGGGAGATTCACAGTGAGAATGGGTGTGGTCGCAAGGGCCGGAGGTAGGGCTGGGAGCGCCCCAACAGTGACACCCCTCCCTCCAAGAGCAGCACGGAGCCGGGGGAGGGGGCCAACGAACCACAGGAAGAGGCGGAGAAGGGCCGGGGGTCTCCTTTGGTCAAAGCTGATATCAAAAATATAAATCTCCCTTCCCCCATCCCACCCCC